>NC_091109.1:15139891-15440978 GCF_024713975.1 Paralichthys olivaceus
AGAGATCATCTCCTCCATTGTCTCCGAATGAGAGCAACTTCTATATTAAACCAGTCTTCAGCCAGGCTGCCCAGGCCAGCAGCTGTACTCAGGCACTCAGCTAAGGTTATGGAAACTAGTCTTATAGGTATTTAGCCATAAACAAATTGAAATTCTGACTCAATGAAATATTACAAATTCATCCTGAGGGTATAACCAAACAAACATAAACCTTTAATTAAAACAATGCTCACAACTAAGAATTTAGTGAAAGTTTACATAAACTTGAAAATATGATAAAATAAGTGTCACTCGTTACTAGGCTGCCTCTGCCACTATTTCAGCATTCTGGTCAAATTCAGCATGGTGGTTGTATAGAACCAATGGTGCTGAATTCTCTTGACATTTACTGTAGCTATACATGCCCAGCTCAGTGCTAAGTGTTTCAGCACCTACCCTAAATTACAACACAAATAGACAAACAAATTCCCCAAAAGGATTCTTATATCTTTTCCACATTGATATTTTTCCCACAGACTTTCTTTTGCTCATGCACAACATGAAATACAGGATGTAAATTCATACATAGCCTACAAATAATTCCATAGCAAGTCCAATGACAGAGTGACCTAAGCTGAAGAAACGTGGCTAATCCGTCTCTGCAAGGACCTACTATAGCATCATCTGTTCATATACCACTGCAGAACTGCCATCCTGCCATCATAATAAATAAACTACAGGCAGCACTGCTGTTGGGAGATGATTAGAATGGAACGTCACAATGTCCAAAAACAAAGAGGCCCTTTGATGACTGGCAACATAGGATATTGTGTGTATTCATGTCTGTATTGAAATAGAGCTTTTCCCCCACCCACACATTCATACAGTGCATGTACACTTTTATATGTTACACATTACTCACACACTGCCAGCACAGTCATCAAGGGCAATTTAGGGTTCAGTATCTTGCCCAAAGACACCAAGCAGGTGGAAAAACTGGGATGGAAGCACTCATGGTCCATGGTTAGTGGACGATCCGCTCCCCTGAGCCACAGGAGCTAAATACATGCACGATGCATCCTGTTGTCATGAGTGATGAACCACCTCTTACTGAACTCTAACCAAAGTAGATCCCCATTCGGTAACACTTTAGTTTAGGGAACACAGTATTAGTCATTAATACATAACTAATAAGGATATCTATAAGTGCTTAGTAAGGTTTTTATTAAGCATCTGCATATATGTATTAGGTCTTAATTGAACACGTTCTTATTTTTGCTTAACAACTGGTTTATTCTTGGTAAATCCTTTGAGGGCCACGAGTTGGCCATGATCGTAAGTTATTAGTATTTAGTATGGGTCAAAATAAAGAGGCTATAGACTCTTTATACACTGTATTAATATACTACCAATTGAGACAGAGTAGCAACATATTGCAACAATGTATTAGGAGTCTACTTTGATCCATACTATATATCAGCAACTTAACCTCAAGACTAACTAGCTGCTTATTAAGGGTTTGTCAAGAATAAATGACCTATTCAGTAAGAATAAGAAATTGTTGAATAAATACCTAATACATATGTAGAGATGCTTAATGCAGATCTTATTGACCATTACCACATACACTTATTACTCATGTATTAGTGGCTAACATTGTGTTCCCTAAACTAAAGTGTTACCTATATATTATATATATATAAATCAGTTAGGCACTGAGGGCTGGGGTCGTTCACACTTGCCTTGGAGGACACAGTGACCACTGAAGAATCTGATGCAACAATCAGCATCAGTGAAACCTAACTCTCTGCTCCCTGTTTGTTTTGTTTTTTTGTCAGTGTATTTACACGCTTTTGACATCAGATTTGAGCAAATCAAATGCTGTCACTTTTGGGATACAATACGAGATATGAGTGGACAGAGGACCAAGGGAAACTAAAACCAAGCTCCTTATTCTGTCAACAATGTCCAAAGATTACATCTAAGCACAATGTCTCCCCTACTGGTTTTCTTTTTTAACACCTACACTTATTCGTATTCCTTTGTAGAAACCCTTTCATTCTGGCAGCATGTGTTTTGATGATAAATGTGTCAATGGATTAAAATAATTATAGGCAGCGATATTAATGTCTCCACACTGAGGCCTGACTGATACGTTAGACAGCACAATAAAATGTCACTGAACAGAATTTCTACTTCCAGGAATGTTAAAACCTAGATGATAATACTACGGACACAGGTGTCTGAAGATGTAGAAGCTCATTCTGCTTAATTTTAGACACTTAATAGGTTGTCTGTCTGGCCATGAATCACAGGGATGGGATCGATGTGTAGCACAGGCACCAGTTTCTCTCTGTGTATTGATCTGCACTAAAATGACTTTTGCTTTTGGAGCCACAGCACAGACACCAGTGTGAGGTTATCTGGTGTCACTGTCACCGAGAGCACTGAACGCACAACCGAAAGTGGGATACGCACACAGACACAAAAACACAGACACACACAGACACACACACACACACACACACACGTTTGGTCTCTATGCAACTACATTGAAGAGTAAGAATTGCAGCTCTGTAACCATATGGTGCAGTACAGAGGCCTGGCTGAGTGTGTCACACTGGTGCTTATTGAAATTCCAGGCAGGCTTTGTATAAATTGTGTTGGGAAGACTTTAGCCAGAGAGAAAACACACACTCTGCAGTATTGCCAGATATGAAGGTGTGACTGCAGAACAGTATAGGCTATCATGTTTTCAATGCTATACACTGACTGGTGTCATCAAGACACAATTCTTTACCACTGTAATTACCATTTAACAAATTAATTCTGAGGCAGAATGCCTTAACAGCCTTGCATGCATTGTAATGCAAGTGTCATGCATTTAAACCACTGAACACGAACACTGATAAAAGACCGTTCTGTGTCTGCAGGCATCATCAGTCTTTACTCTTTTGTTGGGCCATGAGAAAGAGGCATCCAGCCATGACAATCTTTTTCAAACAAATTATCAATCACTTTTTTTAACTTTTATTTGTTCAGGTTTCCAGGCAACAGACAGTTGCAACAATAATCTGACCTTTTGTTTTGTATGACCTGGATTTCAGAGAAACACTGTTGGTCATGGATGAAGACCTTTGGAATGATGAGAAAATGGGAGTGGATTTCCAGAGCATTCAATCAGAACAGAAAGAGCCATTTGGGTCAGTGAGGAAATCTTCAAGAAATCTACAGTGTTATTAATGTAACTACTCACAACCGTTCTACTAGTGCTTAATACAGCCTGATACTGTACCGCAGACAAATCAAATACTGTCGATTGGTAACCAAAAGATCACAGACTTCAAGTAAAGGTCTCTGGCTAATATCACACTTTGTATCCTGAGCTCTTCCCTAAGACCTTTTTAGGAGCTTAGAACAACATCATGCTACTCCTGCCTTTGCTAATAACAGAGGAGGTCACTGTTTGAACCATTTAAACCAACAACCACTGCTGTCATTTCCTGGAAAGGACGCGCTCCTAGGAAAAAAACACGATGTGGTCAATCTAATGACCTGAATATCATATTAACTTCAATGAAATCAACCAACATACTTCTACAGTGGCAAAAATGTATTACACATTCACAATTATTTTGTTTTACAAATGCACACAAATGCATTTATCACAGGTTTAAAAAAAAAGGTGGCATAAAACGTCCAGCTCAAAATATTTGACCCTGATTTGATTCCAGAGAAATCTGAATGGTAGTATGAAGACAAAGACGTGCCCTCATTTCCTGCCCGTAACAAACAGAATGACAAATGTGAACAGGACAGAAGCATTGTCGTCAGCATTTTTGCCTCATTAGAGGTTCCCTCTGGCTTCTGATGGACTTGCAGTCCACAAACTTTGAAACAAACACCAAACAGGGAACATATACATTTTTTAAACCATAGGCTTGATCAAAAACAGACAGCAGGTTTAACGGCATAAGATATCAGTGATTGTCAAACTGCACAGCAAGTAGGGATCAAATGTTATCCAAGCAGACTTGCCGTGAAATTGATGTCATCATATATGTTAAGTGTATTTTCCATGTTTTTCTTTTGTTAAAAGTTATGACAGCAGTGTCAGCTGTATTAGACACTGTAACCCACAGCTATAGTCCACAAGACTTTCATTATTTCAACTTTTTCAAGTACTATTAAAGCCATTCATTTTTTATTGTCTGAAATAGATTATAACAAGTAGCAGTCATGAGTACTAGCAGAGCCCATCAGTCCCATACAGAATTTATATTATACTGTCACACATACAGGAGATGCTCATGAAACAATACCCATTCTTTTGGGTTTAGAGTTAAAATAGTAACTGGGTAAGACCGATTCTGGCAGAATTGAATCTAATAATGTAGAATAAAATGCCCAAATACACACAGACATGTAGAGTAAAGATAGCTCTTTATAAACAACATGGTGAAATCTCTCTTTAGGGAATGTGTAATATTACTTTAACAAACATTCCTACTCAGTACAATGTAAAGTTTGATTAGAATTTGTTCTATGAGGTCTGTTGATTTGCCTTCACCCTTTTAGCTACTGTAGGACAATGTAACAAGAATAAATACTGGAAACTCCCAGAGGTGCTTCAGCTTCATACACATCTGTCAATCATAAAAAGCCTAAATTCCTATCACATCACCCTCACTTTCTTCCCTGCTACCTCACTTCCTTTGCTTAACAACTTCAGACCATACATGGCTGGAGTGAGAGGGACAGCTCCTGATCCCGTAAGCCTCTTCCAAAGTGTCTGTATTCAGCATACTGATGGGATTGCTTACTCCACCTCCAGACCTATTGGCTTCTTTGCGTCTGAAACATCTCCTCCACCCTCCATACTCTGCCCAGGAGCAGAGATCCTCCCTGTCTGACTCACTTTCATTTGTCACTCTTCACAGCACTCTCTTCAAAGTCTTTCACTTACTTTGGGGCCTGTGTACTATTTTAAAAATAGCCTAAACAACACCACCATTACCTTAGGTAATGGACTGTACTTGCAACATGTTGCTCTGAGTCAAGAAAAACAAATGACTATATATACGTATATATATATAGTCATTTGTTTTTATATATTCCACAGAAGTGGAATCTCCATTCACAATGCTCAGTAGGTGAAGTGTATACTAATCCCAGTGATCTGTTGACAGAATGAAAATATGAAAATAGCACACCATCTGTATTGATATAAATAGTTGTAGTGTTGAGAGTAAGCAAGTATTTTTGGAGAGGCTTTCTCTTGGGTAACATTTTACAAAGCCTTCTATTTTTCTGTTGACTCAAACTGTGGATTACCCAAGACAGAGAAAATACTAGATCATCCTTAACTTTTAATTTCTATCATGAATCATTACAGACAGTTTTTTAACTATAGCATTTAACTATTAGGTTAATATGAATTCACTCCTTTGCACATGCAGTGCAGCAACCAATTCAAAACTCCAACATGATGTGACAAAATAGTTAGTGTTCCGTCAAATCTTGGAGGAGAAAACTTACTAGCTCTTTTCTGGCAGCTCACTGTGAGAATTCCAGTTTAAAAATGATAAGGCTGACAAGTGATGATTTCCAGACGTCACTGCATGCCTTTCATGGTAAGTCAACAGAACACGTGAACACAGGAGGAAAGAGAGAATCTCTGACAAAGTAAAAGAGCTCCAATTAGCCAATGTCTCATGTTTATATTATTCAACTTGAGCAAATCTTCCACTGACTTCTTTTATTTCCTGAAACCCGTGGAACTTTAGGAAACCTAATCTAAAATATGCAGACCTTATGCACTTAGACTACACTTATGGTGAATGTAATGGCTACAGTTATGTAGCTTCATAAACATCCCAAATGAATAACTAATCAAAGTGACCAAGTAATTATACAATAGTATCTGAACACCTGGAAATTGACAATTTCTCACTGTTCATCAGCTAAATTACCTGTCACAGAAAATCTGCAAAACATATAAGAGCTTAAGAAAATTGAAAAATGATTAGGTAATGCCCTTAAAATTACACATTTATTGTAAATATCAATTCTCATGCCTCTAAATTCATTCAATATTCCTGTGAAAATGCTAAATAAAAGAAATAAGGAATTATGTATGATGCAAATCAATAAACAGAATGAAATATCACATGATCGATCACATCAGAACCTGTAGTTCTGCATGTTTCCTATTTTTAAACCAGGTTAAGAAGTAATTTAAAAAGCATCTTATATCTGGTATTACATACACGCATTCACACAGGACAGACACACTTAGCACAGCAGTGAAGAAAGCAGCAAGTAACAGATGTGTTCGGCTGGAGAGGAAGCAGTCCCAGTTCTGTTGTGTTATTATTGCTATTATAAATAGTAACAGTGGGACAAGTTGTCCTCCTGCAGGAGGCAGAGAGCCGGTGGGAAACCGGGATGACCATTTGACTGTCCCCTATCCCCAAGGCCCAAAATCATCCAGTTTTAGACTAGCGCTATGTGGTCTTGTGGGATATTAAGAACATTTTGTCAACATGAAGAAAACTTACTTTATGCATTGAAGGCTTGGAAAGAATTGGAAGCAATAGGTGGGGAGACATGGTTGGCAACTTGATTAGTTTCACTTTTTTGTTTGTCCTTTAAGTTTCTTGACAACCTCTCATCTGATTGACGGCAATTTTAGCTGATGTATTGCTGGGGACCCTGGGAAGTGCGGTGTCAACTGAGAAGCATTTTGGACCAGCGCTTGTGATTGTAACCCTAGACCTTAACCCCTTTTATTTTATAGTCCACTTGCTGTAATTTCACTTTAATGATGGGATGTGACAGAAACAGTGATTTTGATAATGGGGTGACATCACTGAATGTTGCTCTGTGGTGTTGACATTAGAACCCATTACCCCATCAAGCTATTGGTTCGTAACTATGCCAAATCAAGAAGCATTTCTTTAATTTTCTCTTGCAAGTGGAAGTGTCTGATTCTCCAACTGCTCCAGATCTTTTCAGTTACTTTGGTAGGAACATGGTTCAAATAATAGGTAGAAATGATGGACAAATATCTTTAATCCTCAGGTAGAAAGAGATTCTATGTTGGTTAAAAACAGCTTTTCAGACTGTGACTGACTGCACTGAGGCAGAACAGTGCATCTGTCTTATGTGAGGATTATTCGTGCTCTTATAATGACAGTGGATAATGAAGTGGATGATCGGAGCATGTGACAGGTTGGAGTTTTAGACCTGGTGACAACACTGTCTGAGTTGTCTGAGTGAAGAGGATTTCATCCCCACTCAGCTTAACCTCTCTGCTGGTTTGACAGTGTGTGTGCACACATCCTCACATTCACTGGGATTTACAGGCCGGAGAGGATTAATTACAGCCAGTGAATGACATTACCTTAAAACACTGCAGAATGAAGCAGCTTAGCTTTCTAAACTCACACTATAATCTTTTCAATAGTCAATTTCTACACTGTCCTCACTTACTGTCCCTCACCTCTAAATGTGACGAGCAGCTCCAGCAGTGGAGGACAGACACAATTCTGGTCCACTAGCCAGAATGCATATTTGTATGCAATATACTGTGCAAGTAAAAACCGTAATTGAAAATGTCCCAATTTTAATCATGCAGCCATCCCAAAAACTCTAGGTTACAACCTACTGAGCATTATTTGGCCAATCAAAAGCATCTCTCTCTGCTAAACCATCATTCCCATGACCCACATTATATTGGTTTTCAGAATCTGTCCTTTCAACAGGCTCATTTGAAGCACAATGGACTTATTCAGGGAAGAAAACAGTAGAAAACAACCCATAATTACTGTTATGAAATTGCAGTCATAAACCAATTGAAAACATAATATTTAGGGCAATTCCAGTGTTTATGCCTGTTTTTTTAGTGTGATGTTAGGAATTGAGGTATTCTTTGCTATTGGGGTCATTTTGTATTGCCAGATTATGTTGTCCTGAACGTTGGGTAAGTAGGCAGATTCTGTTTGGTAGCAGTGCATTTATTCAGTTTAATTTGATCATTATGAGAACCAGTTTAAGTTTCATATGTTAGTAGTGTGGACATTTTGGCCTGACAACTTTAAAGAGCTGTTTGGGGGTTGAGACATTGTTCCAGGGTTTATTTTAGAATTAGGTTTAGGTTTGGTTAGGCATCTGGCGCTGCTTCCTGTGGTGCTGCTTCCTCTGATGCATGTGATTTTCTGTAAGAGTGAAAACTGCTTTCTTCTCATTTCTCTTTTACTTCTTTAAACAGCTGGCTTTTCACTGCAGTGCTTATTTCACTGTTGTGAGCAGGGATTTGATTTTGTGCACAACTGGCCTTTCTGGGAATGTTCTAACCTGCTTAAAGCAGACTGGCCTTAAAGGGATATTATACAAGTTCACTCATTATCTACTCACCACTATGCTGATGGAGGGGTGGGTGAAGTGTTTGAGTCCACAAAACACTTTTAGAGTTTCACCGTTGCATCCAACTCTTATACAATTGAAGTAAATGGTGATCACTTCTTCAAATGTAAAAAAAAAACATAAGAAAAAAAACATGGGATGACACCACAAAAGCAGTATGGAGGCTTTTTTTTTTTTTTTTTCTAACTGCAGCTATTGCGAGTTCTCTTGATAGCAGTAGCAGCAGTGATTTCAACTTTATTGGATTTGGTTGCAACGCTATTTACCCCTGAAACTCCAAAAGCATTTTTTTGTGGACTCAAACACTTCACCCACCCCTCTATCGGCATAGTGGTGATAACCCTAACCCTTCATTTTTGGGTGAACTATCCCTTTAAACTTACTGAATAGTAGTAATAGTTAGTAGGTGATGCGTCCACTACTTTTGGAAAATAGTTAAATTCAGGAAAATACTCAATAGTATCAGACTGATTTACAAAATACAGACTGTCTCCCTCCCACACTATATTATTCACAAGTCCTACATAAGCAAGTCACCATTAACTAATCACTATTCCCACCACAGGTGGCAGTGACGTGGTAAACTGCTAAAAATCTTCAATTCAATCAGAATCACAACAGTTTCTCCACATAATCACATACTCCCGTGCATCTTATTCTAGGAAGAGATATTGTATGGAACCCAATATAAATGATAAATGAAACAATGTAAACATTCACAGGCAAACAATATTTTCCACTAAAACACAAGATGCTTTATTCCTACTAATACTTCAACTACCAGTAGCTCCATACTGACAACTCCAGCTCACACACGACCATTGAACTGGGTTTTATAAATATCTGCTTGCTATCCTCTACAGCCCTATTAATAAACGTTCTAATTCCTCATTATTAGCTGTACGTGAATGGTCTATATGTGATAAATTGATTAACCCTAATATTCTTTTATCACCAAATGAAGCGTTCTCATCTGAAAATATAATCAACATAATTGCTTTGGTTACTAAATAAGATGGGGCGTGGCATTGATCTATAACTGTTTTTAAAATTTAACCACCAATTTTAATGTTTCCTTTGATTTTTGTGAGGCAGTAGAATTAAATGTATCCTTATCATAAACTGCCTTCCCCATGGCAACAGACCTCAACCATTTCACTTGTTTTACTCTCTGTGCAGAATGTATCTCCTTGTTACATACAAAGGAGAGATTCAAATTATTGGTGACTTCAATATTCACCCAAACAACAAAGACCCTTTTCTTTCTTAATTTATATTTATGTTTTTATTTAACAAGTTTGCTTGTGAACCGAGTGGCAACACTATTGACTTGATTCTATCTTGTGGGATAGGAGTGTCTAGTCTGACTGTCTCTCCCATCACTTGTTATCACTGACCACTTTCTTATCCAGCTTGTAGAGATACTAACCTGTCCTCTTAACATCGGTTCAAATGTATTTACCACTTGACACACTGATCCTTTAAAGGTCCAGTGTGTAAGATTTAGGTGAAAGGGAACTATTAGCAGAAATGTTATGTAGAATTATCCTCATGATGTTTTCATCAGTTATTTTCTTCTGAATTGTATGAAAAGGCCCTTTATATTTAAATACTTTAGATTTACATCGAGGGGACCCTCTCTACGGAGGTCACCATGTTTTTTACATTAGTCCAGACTGGACAAACTAAACACCTTTTGAGTTGCTATGACAACCGAAGCTACCGCAGGTTCTTTTTCATGATTGGAAGGGGAGGGTGAGGTGAGGGGTGTTCAGCTGTAATTTCAACTCTAGATATAACTAAATTCTACACACTGTACCTTTAATTCAAACTTCTCTTTGTGCAATCAAAGTGATCCTAGCATATTTTACTGCAGCAACAGGTCCTGTTGAAAATGACACCAATCAAATAAACATAGCTCTCTAGTCACCTGGTTTCAGTTGCACCTCTCACAACTGAAACTAGATGGTTAATGTTAATGAGGTCTACACCCAGTGGAAAATGAGAAAATATATGCTCTAAAATATAGTAAAAAGTAGACACGTGTGTGAGTGCTTCACTGATGATATTCAGCTATATGTGCCTAAAGGCTGATGCCAGACAGAGGCTTTGGTTTGTAACTCTTGGCAACGTGTTATTTCTCATATTCTTTTTATACCTAAATTACAGCTAAACTTTTCTGTTCATTGCAGATGTCAAAACCCTAATTCATGCCTTTGTTTCTTTGACACTAGATTATTAACATGTTGTCATCTAGCCTGCCACATGCATTTACTAAAACTCCTGAAATGCTTCAGAAGTTTTTACTACATTACAAACAGTTTTAGTCTCCATTCATCGGCTCCCACTCCATGTCAGATCAGCTTTTCGCACAGGCCATACTGGGTGCATGTGCATTGCGAAACATATATTGTTTTTGATTTAAGCTCCCAAGTTATCAGGTTAAAGCAGCAACACTGCCTGCATGACCAGCACAGTACGGCTGCACTGCAGATTTGCTGTGTGTCTGCTGCATGTGGAGGAGCAGCAATGTGATGTTTCTTGTATGACTACTGTATTTCCTCGAGTTCTACTTATACACAACTAATGCCAGGACACTGTGGTATGAAGCTGTGCATCCTCTGGGCCTGCAATAACAATAAAATAGACTTCTTAAATAGACTTGCCCCCTAAAACCTGTGTCCCTACCTTTCTATGCCATGCTCTGTATTCTCATCAGCCTCTGTCTGTCCCCAACGGCTGCAGTGCCTTTTCCTTTTGGGCTATCTTCCCCTGGAACAACCTCCCTACTGACATCAGACTCCAGCAAGAACTTCAGACTTTTCACAACTTCAAACTCAATTTCATACTGTCCGTTAGCAGCTTAATATTTCAGGCTCTCCTCTCTTCCACTTCCTGTCCTCTCTTCCCCTTTCTTTTCATCTCTCTCTTTACCATAGATTGTACTTTCTCACTTTTCTCATCTCCTCCTGGTTCTCTGTGCAGGTATTTCTGCCTTGGAAGCTGCAGAGTCTGTGGTTACAAGTCACCCACTGCCCCCATGTCCATACTTAACACCTGCCATTAGACTTACAATTAACATCAGTAATACGAAACATCAGTAACTTGCATTGTTGTTTCTTCTCCTGCTCTCTCTATCCTTCCTGTCCCTCTCTGAATTTCTCTCTCAACCAAAGGTTTGAGGCAGATGGCCAGCCACCCTAAGCTGCTAAATGCTTGCATCTTAAAGGAAAGTATTGTGTTGCCACCATCAGCAAGTGCTTGTGCACTGTAAACAATATTAAATAAAGAGTACTGTCATCTGTTCTACAGCAAAAAGTGCCCTGAGAACACTTCTGTTGTGATTTGATGCTAATGCTTTATAATTAAAATGGACTTGAATTGAGTAGTGATGGTTAAGGTTGTGGGTGGGGTAAAAGACTGGGAAATGCATTATGACGTGGGTCAGACAGAGAGTATGTTGTAGTTAGGAAGCATTTGTTATGGTGTTTTAATTCTATACATACATATATACAGAAGTTGTGTTTTGTGTTTTACTTATGTTAACAACTATAAAAGATTTCACTTTACAAAACTTGTTCAACATTTGCCTGAGTCAAGTAGAAACTGCTTTATATAGAGACAAATGAACTATTAATACATTATGCTTCATATCTGTTGTATGTATCTGTCATATCTGAGTCCTCCTCAAGATTAATTGTGACAAGGGCCAAATAACACAACAGCTCTTTCAAATCCTTCCTGTTGAGGTCAGACTGAAGTGCTACATTAATGTTTAATTTCCTCCCAGAGCTGATGTCATAGCAGTAATGAACAGACACAACATTTGACTGTAATCAAGCAATATACATCTGTGCTTTCAGTCAGTAAAACTACCAGCCATCTATTGTCCTGAAAATTACTGTCTTGTCGACATAATCAATTGTATGTTTTAACCAAAATAAGGAAATTGTATGAATAAATCTACAATCCCTAAACCTACTATTTAGCAGATAGAACAGTGTTTCAAATGTGACCCACCAAGCTGATAAAAAGATATTTGAAGTGCAGAAATAGTTCAGCTTGCATTCAGTACATGTTCAAAGAGACTACATCTGCCACAAGAGCAGACTGATATAGAAAAAATATACAAACAATTCAGAAATATATTGTACTTGGTTATTGTCTGCATTTACTGTATATAGCACTTTTCTAGTCTAAATGACTCAAAGCACTTTTTGCAGTACAGTTTTGCCATCAACTATCATACATCAATCATACACTGCCAGCAAAAACATCAGGGGAAATTTGGCGCTAAGTATCTTGCTCAAGGACACTTTGAAACGTCGAATGGAGAAGATGGAGATCGAACCACCAACCTTCTGGTTAGTGGACGGCTCGCTGTAACTCCTGAGCCACAGCCACCTTTGGATGCACAGGTATACGAAGGAAGCAGTAAATTCCAAAAGCATTAAATCTCCCAAAATGTATTATTTTCTAACTAAATTGAAAAGCAAAGGTCAGTTGTGTCTTTGAATAACTGTGTGAAGCACTGGTCACATCCTTCCAGAGAGAATGAGAGCAACATTTACAGCCTTCACTGAGGAGTGAGGACTCTGCAAACATGACTGATCTTCTCTGATGAGGACTTCCAGGCTCTGACCAAGTGAAATGAAGAGGGATGACAGAGTGGGGGGGGGGGGGTCGGAGAGTGTATGCAAGGAAGTGCCAGGCTGAGCCGCGTTCTTCCTCTGGGTCTGTGTTTACAGCCATACATGGGAACTATATGAACAATGTGTATAGTACAAGGGCACAAACATAGACACACGTACACACACCCTCCTCCTCCCTTTGCAGGTCTGTATACCTCAACAGCCCACCTCCTCCCCCTCCTGCTGCTGTACACCTTGCATTATTATCAGAGAGATGGGGGTGGGAAGGAGAAGAGGAGTGGAAGAGGGGGATGGGCACATGAAGGCAAGGCAATGCAAGTTTATTTGTAAAGCACATTTCAACAACAATGCAATTCAATGTGCTGTACAGAAAATACAAAAGGCATCGTGACAAATTGTAAAAGCAAGATAAGAAACATTTAAAAAGAAATTACAACGAGTTAAATACAAAAATAAAAGAATAAATAATATATTTAATAAAAGGCTTGAAAAACAGTATTGATTTGAAAGAACTAAGATTTGCAGCTGACCAACAGTTCTCTGGGAGCCTGTTCCACAAATGTGGAGCATAGAAACTGAAGACTCTTTCTCCAAGGTCAAGATAATAAAGGAAGGATAAGTACAGCTCTTTTCAGGAATATATGTAACATTGCTGCCGCCATCTGTTTCAGCAATGTCTTTCAAACATTTCAAATATGTAGGTGACTGTTCTTACTCAACAATGGTTTACTTAGACAATACAGAACCAATATAAATATTATCTGGCTTCAGAGGCTGTGTTTGACCATTCTAAACACAAAGAACACCATCGCTAGAGTTATTAATTTTTTTTTCTCATTTATTTATACATGTTTTTTTATACATATATATATAATACCTTCCATTACACCAACTATAGTTACAACATAGCACACTGTTTAAGAGGAGCCACATCCATCGGCACCCCCTTAACCACCAAACTAAATGAATCAGTGATGCAGCAATAAACTCCTCCTCCTTATAACAGACAGCCAATAAAAACTGACACCAACACGTAAATGAGGCTAGAAATGTCATGTACCCCATGTCTGAAAAGGTCCAGAGAGAGGAGGTATGGCATACACACAACACATGTCCCTGGGCAGAATATAAAACAGCAGTTACAGTATACTACTGAGCAACCAGAGTGCCTATAATTCTTCAATTGAATCCTGTTTTACTGTGCATTCCAAAAGTGTATGTGAAAGTAATGTTTGGACATGTTCATTTATGTGAAAGTGAGCTAGCGGACAGCAGCTATGGCTTATAATAAAACGACTAACGCTAATGTGGGAGCTAGCAGCAAACGTTATCAGTCCTGCCCGTCTGTAACGTTAATAGATAGTGTTAATTTAACCCAATTTTTTGTGCCTGAAAAGTGTTATGTTTCTCTTTAAGTCCCAGACTGAAGCTGACAAAAGTCTACCAGCAACTGGACACAAACAGTGATGTTGATGTTATTGTCTGCATTGTTCTAATTTTAATTTAAACATTTTTTTGTAATTGTTCCCCCCTGTGGTATTGAAAATGATATCAAGTATCAGTATAGAGTTTCTAATTCTATCGTGACAACCCTACTTTGTACTATGTAGTGTACTTTGTAATCAATCAATCACATTGTATTTGTAATTTGTGGAATGAAGACAGTAGTGTACATAAATTCCTCTCTGATGACAATCCCACAATGCAATGCAATTTTTTCTATGAGTGATCACATAAAATGATGATAAGTGTCTGAAATTGCATTTTACTGCTCACTACTAGATTAACTGTGATATCATATGTACAGTATATTATATTATATTATATGGGGAGTGGTAAATAAGTGAAAAGAGGGAGTGAAACAGCCCAGGCTCCACTATGACATCATGGTTGTAAACATTAAGGGAAGGTCACATAAAATAAATTAACTAATCAAATGGACAAACATTACTGGCAGATACTCACTCCTTGGAAATGTCAGTGACTCCTGGCTCTCAGACTAAGACTCAGCAGCTTATGGTGTGATCTCCTAGAGTCTGACAGGTCCAGGATCTTATCTGACATAGCAGACATTCTCAGAGTCTGTCTGCCTTCTGCTTTTAGGCAGGACACCAGAGATCAAATATTAAGGAGAAGAGCCTGAAGCTTGGTGAATACAATTCATAAATATCAATAACAAAATGGTAAAAGAACAACAACTACTACTACTACAAATTCTGTATTTAAATGCAGTTTACACACTGACATTTTAGTCCACTCTAAACCAATTCATTTGCAGTTACTGCTTGGTCTAACTTAAACCAACCTCCTGCCATCTTGCTTCTGTCGCTGGATGATAAAACAGTGTGCTTCAAATGTAATTCATTATCTACGAGCATGATTTATTGAAGTAATGTAATGTCATTTTGTTTAAGCTAGGAGACCTTGATTGTCATGGTAACTATAATGTTCACCTCACACTTTCACAACATCTGCTCTCGAACACTATCACTGCAGCCTCCTTTGTTCCTGATCAACAAAAGTCATAATCACTGGATGATTGGGGGCAGGCCCGCCGACAGGGGGGGACAAACGGGTACGTTGTCCCGGGCCCTGGACTGGCCCTGGAATGGGGGGGGCCCATAACTGGACCCCCATGAAGTTGGGATTAATTATTGTATGTATACTTCAAAATGTGTTGATTTAGAGAAGAAAAGTGCTTTATTTGCATTCAATTAATGACTCCTAGATTGTTTGCCTTCATTGCCCTTGAAAAAACGGCCAATAACCCCCTATCAAATGCCAAAATGGTTTGGTCTTTGGAGAAGAAAAAAGACGACATCATTCCATTAGTGGTCAGTGCGCGCTGCGCAAGTCGATTCAGCATGCACAAGTCAGGAGCCCAAAAAAAAAAAGAAAGGCGAAAAAGAGAGGAAGAAGCCGAAAGCCTGAGGGGATCTCTGTATAAATATTTCAGAAAAGACTCAGGTGATGCTGCAGGTACCAGTAAAGGCAGCTGTGCAGCACAGCCAGGTAAGACACGGCCAACTTTTTCCAGCCCCGTCGTCAAGTAACACAGGCACAGGCGGCGTGTCAAACATGAGCGCAGCACCACATGAGAAAGTCACACGGAGATCAATATCAGACAGACAGGGAGCATTGAATAATTTGATAACCACAACGGCTTTATTACACTGTGTTTCATACGCCTATATTTAATTGAATCTTAGAATATGCACATTACCCCGCAAATGTTTCAGGCAGGCACGCGCTGCGCACTCCAATCAGGCTGAATTGATTTGAGAATAATTCCCAGTCAGCTGAATTACAGCCAGTGTAACGCGGCTCATGGTTTAAAATAAGCCAGTGGCATGGCAACATGTGGAATTGCCATTAGATGAGTTAGATTTAACGAATGGGTTATAAACGTGACGTTTTGGGGTAGCCTGTAACTTCGTTTCTGATTGCCGTTAACTTGAAACTCGCCAGATGAATGGGCTCCGCCTTGTTCCCCAAACATTCTCTGGAAGATCAGCGGACATACACGCGGGTCTGGTGATAAATAAAAGTACCCTTGACATGATTCCCCTTGGTCAAGTGAAAAATGGTCGATGAAATGTGCAGTTAATGAGCTCTAAGTGAATACAATAGCGTGAGATTTATTGTGGTATGATTCTGAAAGCCATAACTTCACTCAGTCCATATCCATAGCCTATCCAATTAAAGTTGTAAATAATCCTTTTGGTTTATCCGTAATAAATGGGCTTGTCATCCCGACGTCATGTGTTTGGGAGCTGCACAAGCGAATTCTGTGGTTGTGTTTCGGCGTTTGACAATTTTGGGAACAAAAAAAAAAACCTTAGATTTTTAAACTTTTGTAGTCTTTGGGATAGAGTTAGCCAAGTTGATCAGTCTATTATTTTCTGTGTTAAATCATCAAATTAAGGGGTTTTCAATTTGTTATTTTTTAAATGGTTCATTTTGACCCCTGTTAATTTAGATATAGCCCTTTTTATCGAAATATTTTCACCTTTATAGGAGAGGCTAGAGAGGATGAGAGAGAAGAAGAACAGGCTACCAAACAGTATGAGAGAGAGGAAGAACAGGCTACCAGTGAGAGAGAGGAAGAACAGGCTACCAGTGAGAGAGAGGAAGAACAGGCTACCAGTGAGAGAGAAGGGGAGGAGAGTGAAGGGAGAGAGAGAGAAAGACACAGTGATTCAGGAGCATTTATGGGGACCTCTGCATTTTGCTCAGGATCTTCCTGTCCATGCCTGTGACTGTGGCTGGAGGTGAGCGAGCTTTCAGCAAATTGAAGCTTATAAAAAACTACTTGCGCTCAAAGATGTCACAGGAGAGGCTCAACGGGCTGGCAATGCTTTCCATAGAACACAAGCTTGCAAAGAAGCTGGACACCACAAAAGTCTGGCGCATGGCACACAAAGTTAATGTTAAAATTTTCAAATAAATTGTTTGTTGAGTAATGAGTATTTTTTTGAATTTCCGTCATTTAAGGGTAGGGACTGAGAAAGTAGAGGTGTGTGTGGGTTTTTTTTTGGGGGGGGCCCATTGAGAGAATTTTGTCCCGGGCCCAGCCAAACCTGTCAGCGGCCCTGATTGGGGGCTTTGTCAAGTGAACGTATGTCGTTTTGGACACTAACACTGTCAGATGCATTTGATCTACTGTTACTGGAGACAAAACTTTGATAACTTATGTACTTTCTAAATGTACTACTACTTTACTACTCAACAAACATAAGATTCACCATGCCCATGCTTTTAAAATGACTTTGTACCCGTTTGAAATAAAAAATGGGCTGGTTAATTATGAGGTGAGGTAGATGCACTGACTGCAACAGTATAATACCTTCCATTACACCAAATGGACACTATCTCGTACAGGTGTCATTAAATTATCCTTACACAAACAGAGATTGAAAATTGAACTACAAGAAATACACAATATCATTGTTCATAAACCATGGACATGAAATGACAGTTTCATACTTATTTTGGAAAAATTCACTTCTAACAAAGTGCTCATAATTAAGAAATTTAAAAAAAAACAACAACACACCAATATTTCAGATTTAATTTACTCTTCAATGTATCATCACTGAAAGAAAATTCACGGGAGACTATTGATTAGTGGAAAAACCTTTCACTACGACTGCAACATGACATCATTTCCCCCTGAACACCAGCCACCACAGCGTCCCAGCTCTTTATGGAGCACACCATGCTCCTCTGACATGATGTAATGAGCTGTTTGGAGACAACAATGCTGTTAAGTAGACTTCATTGATCGTAGCACTTTAGGTTGTCCTTCTGTTGGACACTCACTGTAGACAACTTCAGCTGTATGTTATCATCAGAAACTGGAGGGAATATGTTGCACAATATGAAGGCCTTTAGAGTGAATCCCCGCCAAGGGTTGAGGTTTATAGGGATATTATCAAACCTGAATTCTTGTATGATCTAGTTCAAATTTAACATTTGGAAGTACCTGGAATCCTCAGTGCTCAAAGATCTGTAATCATCTTTTAGGTTAGAGGGCAAAAACACTTCAATCAATCACAACATACAGCTCTGGGATGAGATTGCACATGCAGCATCTGTCAGCAAGATACTATTTAGTATATTTTTGGCCTGAATGCCTGTTTTGGCAAGTGCCAGCGAAAAAGAGACAGGAAACAGGGTGAGAGAGTATAGGACAAACAGGTCAGCCCAGCCACAAGTTGTACTGGGGACCTGCTTCTCAACGCATATGTGCCCATGTCATACGCACCTGTTTTAGCCAGAATTAATGCTAATTAGTTATTGTAATATTTTTCTGCCAGAAAATGGTCAGTTTTTCACACGAATATTTTCGACATTCAGGAAGCATCAAAGCAAAATGAGTCTGGGTAGTTCCTCAAACGCTAATCTCAGAGCAAATCTACAGACCTTGTCTTGAGAGGGTGCATGGATTTTATATTAAATTGCAATAAATTCAATTTATCAGATCTGTGGTGTGGCTCTCATCATACAATTTGAATAAACTATGATTATGTAGAATACAACATTTGTTTTGGTTGAGAAATCAGAAAAGTCATTTACAATAGAAATCTTGAATGATTTTACATTACATATTGCAATTCAAGGTGCTCTCAGACAACAAGCAGCTGTTTCATCACCTCCAATGTTTCCCACACAAAAAACATGACAGCAGTTAGTTGCACTTGACAACAGGTTTGGCTATTTGCAGCTGATTGGATGGCTGAAGTTTTATAAGTGTGATGCAATACCTTGTGACCATAGCAACCACAGAAACCTCTTTAAGGAAAATTACACAGGAGCTCGTTTTGTTTCAAGAATTATACACATCTTTACCTGCAGTGAACACATTTCTGTGAATGATATTCAATGTTTTTACTTTGGTCTGATTCAGACTGAGCCTTAGGTTTAGAAATGGATTAGATGTCAAAGTAGTGGATGAAACTAGGGAAATCATTGCCATAGCACTGTTCGTTGTTTCCACTGTCCCATCATGACTGAGTTACTTCTGCAGAGGTAGAACATGAAGATGCCCCAGGCTGAATTGCTGTTCGGCTGCGACCTATTTCCCAGAGAGCCCTGTGTCTCCCATTTTTTGTGATGGATGCTTTCAGACATCTTTCCCTCCTCCCCTTACTGTTTCTTGCCACACAGATGCGGACAGTTGAGTGTGTGTGTGTGCACGTTTGTGTGTGTGTGTGTGTCTGAGTGCATGTGGGTGGCCCAGTGTGCTGCAGAGTTGCCAGCTGGCCTTGCTTTAATTCACTAGCCCACACAAAGACAAACGGTTACACAAGCATGTGCCAGTCACAAACCTTTTAATATACATGACCTCTGTAGCATCATTGAACACATTTTATTGTTATTAGGGCCGTGCTGCACTGAGAGCAAGACAAGGAAGAGACATCAGTTATGATGGTTTGGGGTTAGGCTCGACAAATCCCTACAGGGGACAGGATGCATCATTGCTGCATGTCTGAGAGAGCTGAGTCATGATGTATGATGGTAAATAGATGGCATGAATTTTAACAAGGGCTGAAGAAAAAAGACTCAATGATCAAGATTGGAATCTACTTCCCACATATGGCCAATATATTAGGGCAACTTTGTCCGGTTACTGGACATACATTTCTTTTTCTGTCTGTTCTTCCTAGTTTGTGCTTTTTTTTTTGTCCTGTTTTGGTTTCAACATGCAGACGTCCTTTTGTGCAAAGCCAGATCCAATAGTTGTACTTTTTACACATAGCCCTAACCTACACCTCATTTAATGCATTAAGATGAAGTAGAACACAAACTGGGAGTGAGGACGAATCATAACACATCACTGCTGGACATCACTTCCCACCTCCCGATGCTCTTGTTTCTGAATGGGAGCAAATCCCATTAGTTATTTCAAATGTAACTTAACAAGTGTCATTCAAGATGACGGCTTGGACACTCTATTATAACTGGAACATTACTTATGAATAAATACTACTGCAAGACACTAATAGTAAGTTTGTGACTGAGGGCACTATTGTACATTTAGAGCAAAGTGTCTTAGCTCGTTTCTACACCAGTTGTATAATTCATGCATTTGTATCTTGAGACAGTGAAAGGATCCTTTCACTTGTTACCAATCAAAATGGTTATTTTAGGGAGCATTATCAGGATGGTGATATGCACCACAGACGGATGAGCAAAGTATTAACTTTGCAGAGGAAAGTGAATGAAAATAAATCTTGGTTATATGTCATTAGTGTAATTCTTTTTTTTTTCATTCATGAGCAGTTCCTGTTGGGAATGCTGACTGGGAACACTGACAACATATAGTAAGTATTCCTGGCTTTTTTAAGCACCCATTCTCAACAGAAACAGTAGAATTTCAAGACCAAAATGAAGTCACTTCCATGAATGTTATATTTAGTTGATTAACTTACAGAAGTGAAGTTTCTGAGCAATTTTCCAAAAGGTTCAACTTTAACCTCATATATGCAATCTTTGACCAATTGTTGACCTACTGTAAACCATGTTGCTATGATTTGACCTTTGACAACATCCTGTTACTTGTTTTGCAACATACAAGTTAAACCCTGTTCTGCTGAATGAGCAGCAATACCAGTATTCTGTGTCACTTTCTGTTGTAACTGGAGCAACTGTGGAAATGAAACCAAGTGGGTGCAGGTGGGAGAAACAAAGCAGACAGTAAGATTAACAAAAGAGGTAAGAAGTCAACTGTCTTTACGTTAACCCCTGAGTTTTAAATAACAATCATATAAAAAGACAAAAAACATTCTAAATTCCCTCTGTATCATGAGAATGACAGAGAACATAATATTCATAAAACAATATCTTCAGTTACAAGAATTAGGGGGCGGTCACCAAAATAATGCACCCTCAGAGCCCTGATCATAACATCATTAAGTTGTAGCAAGTTCTTCTCGGAACAACCTTCCTAGTGTACTATAGAGAACTGACACTGTTTTTAAGGCAAAGGGTGGTCACATGGGTGAGAGAGTGTGTGTTATAATATCTGTCACAGGAACTCAGCGTTACGCAGGAAATAGACATCCCCCTGTCTCTTTGCCATGAAAGACTTTCCATTTGATGCAGCTCCTTCCAAAAGAAAAAAATCTTCCAATGTAAATCAGATTAAACTTCTCCTCTAATTTCCATCAGCGGAAATCTCAAACCCAAACCCCCCTTCACCCCCTCTCCTATCTGTCAAGGGCAAAAACAACTCTCAACTCTCATCAAACTCTGTACAATAAGAATGCTTAGGATTTTATATTTGTTCCTGTGCTACATTCTATACTGATGAATATAATACGAAAGGGATTCAACTGATATTAATATTCGACTTGTGAGGATTCTTACTGATCACTGATCAAGTGATTTTGCTAGGTTTCCTATTGAACATAGTCATCAAGACTAGCCGGAAAAAAAAAAACATTTACCAACCACCGTTACTCCCCAGAGGCTACATAACAATACCGCTGGACTTAGACTGTTTTCAGGTTGTTTTCAGAACAGTACTGAATCCCCTAATATAATGTCAATAATTCAGCAGCCTTCTATTTGATTCAGATATAGGATATCTAGTAAGTGATTTGCTGAACAATTTTAAATTCATCTGCTCTTATTGTAACAAATCTTAACTTTTACACATTTTACACTCCAAACTGAAATCACTGTCTACACCAATATCTTTTCAGCACATTCACTGGGTTCTTTAATGTAAGTTCAATTCAGGCATCTATCAATCTATAGTCTAACCCGCTAAATCAGTTGCTATTGATATAACCAAGTCTTTCGACGTAAACAAAATTCACACAGATATTCTTTGGATACTAGATCAAACATATTTGCGATGGTGATAATTGTAATAGTCTGTGATGACTATTTTACTGTGTGTACAATGTCATATATATATATATATATATTTTTTTTTTTTAAGTAAGGTTTAAACAAAGTTTTTGTTGAATCATCTTACAACATCAAATCTGCCTGCAACAAACCCTTCTGACTCATGGGTCTGCATTGGAAATTCTTTGATTATTGTAATTTGCAATTTTCAGGTGTGGCCGCTCAGAACAGATATTTGTCTATTGACATGGTCAGATTCCACATTGCCTAAATAATTTGACTCAAGCAACATGATAATAGTTAAAAGTCAACAGTAACTGTTAGAGACAGGATGTGAACAGAGGTTATTAATGTCACAGTCACATGCTTTGTGTAATCCCAACCATCCACTCTGACCACTCTGACCCCCTCGCCCTGAGGTTTTACAATGATATAACATCATCCTTCTGTCGCTGTTACTAATGGACCATAGCATGAAAGACATTAAGCTTTAGTTCAAACCAAAACTACATGAACCATTGGCCAGTGATGTAGTTTATTGAAGAGTCCAGTCTCTATCCTTGCCCCGTAACACCTGGGACAGACTATGAGTTCTATGTTATGAGCCCATATTTATGTTTCTGCTCCTATTGTGCGTGAACAAGAGTGTAGTTGTCCGGAAAAATAAACAGTGTTTGGTAAAGGACACAGGAGACAACACTGTGATGTGACAACACAAATGGCATTACAAGTGTGTAATACATGGAAATAAAACCATATACCAACACATATGTGTGTAAGTCCACCTCTGACTGAACAAACATATGGTTATATTTGATATACACTTGCTAACATTCCAAAGGGAATATGCCTCCTCCTACTCTGTTGTACGTCTTCACCCCTCCTCCCTGAAATATACACACTCCATCTTTAACACATAAAACACTATAGCTTAACACATACACATACCCTGAAGCTGCAACAACAACAACTAAGAGTCATGATGAAGCTAATGTGATGCCTTTTCAACAAGGCAGATCCTGGCTAAATGCCACAGTTTTATGAGCTAATACGTTTCCTCTTCACTGATTTTTTTCTGCTGCCAGCTTAACATTTCACAGCTGTACAAAGTCCTGAGCCATGGCCAATTTGTCTTCTATTCAGCCTGGTCCTTCATCAGCAACGAAAACAGTCACATGGCAGCAACAGAAAAGCAAGCGGACAGGTAGGGCTACTGAGTGCAAGCTAGCCAGATGCAACTAAAAAGACACTATAATAATACAAAAAATCCTAATTTGGAAAGTTGGAGGTGGGGGGTTTGATTGCATATACTCACTGCCACTGCTTTTGTATTAGAATGTACATAAACGTTCCACAGACACAGAGAACATCCACTGTGTACACAATGTCCAGCATTGCATTGTTTATCTCAATACACGTTGACTCACTTAAACCCACCCATGGTCCGTACAGCTCATTCTACAAGCATCCCTCAAATAGAAATTTGTATAAAAATCTGTCACGGTCAGATAGGCTACGCCTAATTCTTGGCATTAAATTGAACAAATATCCTCTGTGTCTATCGTTTGGGCTGCCAGATCCACAGCTTAAAAGTAAACACAGAAATACTTTTATGTATTCTTAATTTTTGTTCAAGACAGAATATATTGCTGAAATGAATAGACTGCAAACCTCCAACAATAGCTGGGAGGCACAGCATCATCTTTGACATTAAACCTATGGAATATTTGACGTACAGGTCTAAGTTCAGAGGTAAAGTGTTTTGTATTGAATATATATATGCTATGTTGGCAGGTTTTGTGCTGAAGACTGGTGGATCACAGTTAGGAAATCACATTATCTATTAATGTATTACTAGTGTGTAATGAGTGTATGATGTAATGATGGTTATACTGATTTAATCATATGTACCTAAATGTTAATGATGCTGTAATGTACAGAACTGAAATAGTTTTATTGTCTCTAATGACATAATGAACTGTAAACTTTCTCTCCAGGGGCTGTACGTCTGAATGCAAATAAGTGAGAGCCTCCAGAGTTTGTGGACTTTTTCACCCTGGCCCCCACGCAACAGATGCAAAAATGGACAAGAAAACAAATATCTTCAATGAAAAAGCGGTGCCTCATGCAAAGAAGATGTGAAGAGAGTTTGTGGTGATAAAAGCCAACACCGGTGTCGATGTGTTGTAACCAAAACGCAATCGCTACAGCGGAATCAATGTTATACGTTTTTTTTGTTTCCTTGTCAGCAGTAATGCTTTATCAGCCTGAATGACTCCGCATTCATGAACTATGGTCTGAGTTTACAATTATTTACCACCACATATTGACATAAGGACATGACAACAACTTGAGTAACAAATATCATCGGTAACACTTTAGTTTAGGGAACACAATATCAGTCATTAATACATAACTAATAAGGATATCTATTAGTGCTTAGTAAGGTTTTTATTAGGCATCTGCATATATGTATTAGGTCTTAATTGAACACATTCCTATTTTTGCTTAACAACTGGTTTATTCTTGGTAAATCCTTAGAAGGCCACTAGTTGGCCATTATTGTAAGTTATTAGTATTAGTTAATATACTACCAATTGAGACAGAGTAGCAACATAGTGCGACAATGTATTAGGAGTCTACTTTGATCCATACTATATATCAGCAACTTAACCTCAAGACTAACTAGCTGCTTATTAAGGGTTTGTCAAGAATAAATGACCTATTCAGTAAGAATAAGAAATTGTTGAATAAATACCTAATACATATGTAGTGATGCTTAATGCAGATCTTATTGATCATTAACACATACACTTATTACTCATGTATTAGTGGCTAACATTCTGTTCCCTAAACTAAAGTGTTACCAATATGACTTGCCATTCCTTATTTCTCTTTCTCCTACCATCTCTGTGCAGTCAAACAACAAGGACAAATGCCTCAGAATTGTTTCAACAAAGAAACACCAACAGAAAACTCTCACCCCTAATTTCAAAAATATTTCAAATGATACATCAGCTCTAGCCATTAGAGCTGAGGATGGTCAGTCAGATTCCTTACAAGCAACCAGATGGCCATTAGCACAACCTTGGAAAACGAGGCTGTACATTAGCACCATAGGAAACTGTTGATATTTTCTGTCTATTTCTGCATGACTAGCAACCAACCCACCCAAACACATGGTGTCAGCTGACCAGCTGGCATGATACCCGCATCCATCAACACAGACACACACACACCCATTCAATCCAACCCTGAATAGCTCAGTAACCTCATGGCACTGTGTCAGTCTACTGAGGGTGCATGCGTGGTCACATACAGTCAACTTATGCATCCATGTGCATGAAAAGGAGACGATACTTCAAGTTGCAAAATAATTTAGAAATGTGGTGATATTGAGGCTCAGCAGAGACCTGTATTATGTGTGCAGAGCACTTACCTGTGGTAGAGTGCAGACTTTCCAAGCTCCAATAACGCGATAGGACCCCCCTCAGAGTGCCGCCTAAGCTACCGCCTCCACCCATACATCCACCCACCCCATGACCTCCGTCCACCATGCTGTCCACCACTCTGCCTGCTGGACTTCCTCCGTCCGAGTCGGAACCTGGCGACAGTCCTGAGCTGCCACTGCTGCCACAGCTACCCCCGGGCAGGGGCACGCCCCCCTCTGAGCCCTGCTGGGTCCGCATCCCAATCTGGATGCACGACAACAGTGGGGGAAATGGAAGTGAACAGTAGAGAAGTAAATGGAAATGAAAAGGAAGCAAAGCGGCTGAGCAGGTGGTTTATTCCTCAGGCAGGGGGAGAATGCAGAGAAGGAGGAGGAAGAGGAGGAGGAGAAGGAGGAGGTGGCCTCTTGGCTGATATCTGCTGCACTATTCGCTGAGGTAAGCTTCAGCTGTCAACTTGCTGCTTCCTCCTCCCATGCACAGAACAGGAGAGCTGTAACAGAGCTCCACTCCTCCCGTCATCTCTCTGCTTTGGATAAGGCTCTCATACAGCTCCTGCCTCCTCCCTCTGCGCTCCTGTTTCTCTGGGTGTCTACCCATTTGCACACTGCTTCGTTTCCTCACATTAACTCACACAGTCAATTTCTCTCTCTCTCTCTTTCTCACTCTCCCTGTCCCCTCTCTCTCTCTCTCTCTCTGTCTCTCTCCCTCTCTCGACTGACATCAGTGGGGGTCCTGTTGGGGGATTTGTGCAGCTCAACCATGTCATTTGCCTTCTAGCGACAGTGTGAACAGCTCACTAACGGTGCAGGATCCATTAAGGTGGAGACTGGGAAGAGCAAGCTTCCCTCTTCCCCACCCCATCACAATCTCTCTCTCTCACACACACACAGACAGTACGTTGGTTTTTTAATCATCGACAGTGAGTTACTGCACAGAGCACATTTTCAGATGAAGTTTATGGACATTTTCATTCAGTGTGTGATTCTAATGAGCGAGGGATAGTATGTGTAATATGTAGATCCAAAATTCCCCACAGATAATAATGGTTTTAAATATATCAGGTTCTAAATTCAATGTTTGATAACTAAACTATGGTTTTAAGTATTTAGAATTCAGCCATATATTGTATATATGGTGTAATTGAAATAAACTATTAACACAAATTAAAATGAATTAACAAAGACTGAATCACAACAGCAGAGCAAAATTGTGCTTCCTTAAGAAGACCTACACGTACACAAAAATATATATATAGATATAATATATAATAATATACATAATGTCTTTCAAGACTTCAAATTGTTGTTTTGGTTGAAACATCTATACCGTCATAGAAAGTTGACAAAATGAGAAAATATTTACATTTTGAAGCTGGTATAAATTAACAATTTTCTTTTTTTGCATATGCTAATCTATTATCAAAAAAGTTTTCGATTTCTTAAGCCAGAAGAGGTCAGCAAACACGATTTCCAGCTGCTAAAAGTTGCTCTTAAAAAAGTCAATTCTATATCAGAAATCTTCTGATCTGAGATATCTGCTACCACTGAATACCATACTTAATACAGAGTCTCAAGTTTTGCCATGAAGTTCTGCCAAGGAACATTTGATGGCTGAATCCAAAGCCACAGCTGAGACTAATAGTGCCTGACCTCACAGTTGTCTTTCTTTATTTTCAACATGAGGTCACCATTAGATTTCAGTGTAATGAAACCACCTGAAAGAAGATCACATGAGCTAGAGAGACATATAATGCCAGATTAACTCATCTTGGGATCAGATTGATAATGCACGACATTGTATACGATATAAGATTTATAAGGCTTTATAATGTACATGATTATCTTACTGTGAAATTGTGAAATCTGCTGTCGTGTGTGTGACATGACCTATTGTGCATGACTCTCCCCGACATCCAGTGCATCCAACAAGCACAGCCAAGGTGGAGATTGTCATTTAATGACAATAATGTTAAGGTTATTGAGAGTGCAGCAGTGCTGATATATGGGGCAGCTATGGCTCAGGAGGTAGAGCATGTTGTCCATTAATCAGAGGGTCTGTTCCCGACCAGTGAGACAATGAACTACGTATGGCGAGCAATGTATGAATGTGTGACTGAATGGGTGAATGTAATCTGTAATGTAAAGCCCTCAGAGTGGTCGTGGAGACTAGTAAAAGCTGCTGTAGAAATGCAGTCCATTTAGCAGCACATACTGATGCACTGTAGTAGTAAATGTGAGTAATAGCAAGGTCAGTTATAACTTCTGCACTTCTAGCTTACATTTTAGAAAAGTTTTGCTTGGTGTGCTATCATTGTTAAAAATTTGGTTAACAAAAGAGTAGAAACTGCTTTCCAGCACAACACAGCAATTACTTTTGCGTGACTCGCTCGCTAACTTCTGGCTTTTATCTTCAGAGCTGTATGCAACTTTAAAAATGTATTTATTGATGCCTGGACGTCCAGACATTAAGAGAATTTCAACAAATAATAGTGATTCAGAATTTCACAATTTACTAACTCTCCCTTCAATGAATGCTCCCCATGCATTAGTTTTAATAAGGTGGACCTAATAAACTGTCAACTGCTTGTAACAGTGATGTTACAGCAATTCAACAGGCATCAAACAGCTCCCTCAGAGACACCGTTACTGTGCTATTTGTTGTCAAATAAACTTCCTTGCCCACAGAATGTAGGGTCAATTTTATGTCATCTTGCAAAACAAGTTCAGTGCATCTGAGGGCACATGCTCAGACGTGAAGACACAGACTAAGAGTATGGTTTATAAACTATGCAAAAATATTTCTATCTCTCATTTACAAAAGTATTTTACTGACTTTTGCTGACTACAAGGAGTGATGTCTTTACCTAATCTTGGAGACATGAATAAAACTTGACTGGAGTCCACCTGTGGCAAACATTGGTAGGAATTAATTCAGAAAGATACACCTGTCACCTGTGTATATAAAGTACCGCTTATTCATGGTACATGTCAGGGCAAATAGGCCATGAAATCCAAACAGCTTTCAGTAGATCTCCACAGTAAAATTGTGACATAAAGCTTTGAGAAAAAGAATTTGGAACCAGCAGAGCACATGATAGAGTTGTGCCACAGCCAAACTGAGTAACCAGGCAAAAAGGGGGTGTCCAGGGGGGTTGTTGAAAGTGAAATTAGGACTGAGCATTGACTGTCTTTGACTAGCCCATGCAGCCAAAGCTAAGACTTAAACCCTGTAAAACATATGTGGAGAGACCTGAAGATGGTAGTTCATGGACCCTTCCAATTTAACTTGAAATGGAATGGATGAAACTTCTACAAAATCTGGAAAGAAGAAAGGGACAAACTGCTCAACTTCAGCAGTACCACATCTGTAAGCCTGCTGAATCTATCTACCATTTTCAAAAACTATGTCCGTCTGTATGTTTGGTGGACACATATCTTGAAAACCATTCATCTTCATGCTTCACATGTTAAGGGCCCAAGGACATGCAGTTTTGAATTTTGTGTGATTTGGACAGGTGACTTGTTATACTTTAAATCAACAGGTGACCAGCACTCTGTAGCAGTGGTGGCTGGAACTCAACTTAAATGATGGGGTAAAAAAACTATCTATTTGAAACGACTAGACATTAATTGCAAAAAAAAGTGAGGAAATGTATTAGAAAAAGTTGACGTTTGTGTTGATTTAGAAAATAAGGTGTTTATATTTAGAAATATATCATACATTTTTGTATTTTTATTAAAACCCAGGCAATCTATTAGCCAGAATTTTTAAATTTAAAACAACACCCTACTCAAAATATGTGCAAATAACATTTTATGGTGCTAATGTGTTTCAATGAGATGTGTTTTACTATTTGTTTTGTTAAGTCTGATACGTATAGAAATGTATGTCCTTTCTGTGTAATAAGAGCCCCATTAAAATTAAAAAGAGTGAAATTGTGTCCAAAAAAAAAAGTATCCCGAAAGAATCTGATTCGCTTTTATTATATGTTTGTTTGAATCTGTATGATAGGAGGGACTGTCTGAGCTTGGGGTTACAGTGAGAACGTACTGCAGCCAGCAGGTTAAATAAGGAACTGCAGTGGTTATGTGTTCAAACCTCAACTGGAAATTTCAAAAAGTTGCCTCTAATAATAATATATGAGGCTGCACAGTTACTTAAACCAGGGACTTGTCCTGTGCCACTACTATAAACCCAACTACAAAAAGCAGAGATAATCTGTATCATTACAAATGGTAATGAATTCAGTTTTTATGTACTGCGGCCCCTGAGGACAAATCACATACAAAAGCAAAAGCACATTCAGGAAACACCTAAAGTTTTCTCCATTCGGGAGAGTAACCCCTTAGATTTGAAAATTTTATCAGTTAACCCAAATAACATCCACCAAGCAACGTCTCCACATGGTTACTGCTGAAACAAGGACATAAAATGGAAACTGTGACAAAGTAGACATTTCTGTCATTTCTCTTGAGTTTTTCAGTTAAATCCAAATCTAAAGCAAATCTTACACTGCTAGCCACATGCATAAAATACATGGACATCCTTTTGACTGGAGAAATCATCTAGTATGCAGAATGTCAAAGGTGCAAACATTTTGGATCCAGTGTTAAATTTAGACCTCTAGTTCAATGTGGAGAGGAAAGAGTAAAGAGTGCAAAATCCAAATTAAAAGACTGAACCAGACTAAGTACTTACAGGTATAGGAGATGCGTCTTCTCCAGCCCAGGCAGTCAAGTCCGATGGGAGTGCTCTGAGAGAAGCAGTGGGCTTTAAGTGGCATCCCACTGAAAGCCTTGATGGGCCCTGAGGTGACTCCAGAATCAGTCTGTGTAAATGGAAGAGGATTGGTTTCAATCAGTTTTATCACTGGCATTCTGGCTAATGAATACCTGGACATAAACAAGTAGAACATAATCACTTATTCAATATAACTGAGTGAGAAGTAGAGAAAATATACAAGATTAACTGGCATGCATGAATTAAGGGCAGAAGAAAAGAGAAAATAGATTAGGTCATGCATGAAACAGAAATTAAAGTGAGGACAGAAATGTGTAAGCTTCATATCCAAGAAAAACCACCAGAAGCTACCAGAGAGAAACAGACCTGTCCAGGAAAACCAGACTCTCAAAGGAAAGGCAAAGTAGGAAGAAAATGAAGATTACAAAGATTTCCAATGTTTGGATCTTTGTTTTGGCAGCTCACAGCAATGTGACCACATCTTACTTTGTCCATGTCTTCACATATCAGTGTGTTGAGCTGGCCAAGGCTTCCTCTGATGGCTCTGGCCAATTTGCGTTTGTATTTCTTTTGCTCTTCAATCCAGAGGTCATCTGAACAGTTTTGCCTTCGTTGGCGGCCACTTCTTTCATGGCCCACATCCACCCAGCAGCCATTCCTCAGCCTGCCAAGAACCATAGAGGCCTTCCCTTCGCTCTCCACCTCCAACAGCTTTCTTGTTCTGGACTGACTGGCAGGCCGACCACCATTTTGTGTGCCCTTTTGAGTGTACAGTTAACTAGTTAGTCACAGTCTTCTTTTTTCTATCCTTTCTACTCCCTTTGTGACCCCTGGTATAGTGCACAGCTCTGGTTAAGTTGTGATCATAACTTTGAATAGACGAAAAGCATGCTAAAACTTAACAGACACTTGTATTCACTGAAATAATGCTGGTAAGTGAAGTCTGTGATGATCCTAACAGCTTTAGTCTCATAATCCTGCCATTAAGTTGTTTTTTGATAACATATTACATGCAGGGTGCTCACTCACAAATACCTGTGGCACACCTGTGGAGCAGCGGCTTCACCAGAAAATTATTATTGAGGGGGCAATGGGGGGACCTGATTGTTTCTAGGAGGTGCTAGTGAATTCTGACCCAACAAACACCAACAAATAATACTATCATAGATATAGATTTACTGTTCCCAGGCTCATACACTACATATTGTGAAATGCATGTTACTAAATGTTTATCATAGAACAACACAAGCATATTTAACAACTTGTATTTAATGAAGGAACAAAAACCAAACAAATATTTTGAGGGGAGGGGGGGCAAAGAGGGGGGCGCAGCCTTTGACAGGAGGGGCTTAAGACCCTGCTTGCCCCCCCCCCCCCTGGCGCCGCCACTGCTGTGGAGGTTCAAAAATAGAAAGAGAAATAACTGAAAATGTGGTTTCATGACTCCCCTCAAATCTGCAGTGTCTCCCCTACACTCTTCCTCTGTGGCACTGCCTTTTTTAAATGCATGATTTATAACAATTGTGTTTCATATTAGATTAAGTGAACACATTCATCCAAAATTATCCATCAAAATCATCCAAAAGTAATAGTAAATTACCAAGTGTTCTTTTTTGTCACATTACATTGCAACGTAGTGGGAAATGTCATCAGCTTCAACATGCAGTGTCAGGTATGAGATATATAAATATGCCTCTTTGCAGTAGTCTAGGGCTGTCAGTCAATCAAACATTAGATAACCAAACAACTTGTTTTGATTAGTCTACTTAGTCTACAAAACGTAAAGATATAGTGCTCTGAGAGGGTTCCAAATGGGGGGAAATGTGTTGAATTAGCCTGCATCTGCATATTCTATTTTGTGTCATGTGGGATGCAAGCCACAAGGGGGGGTTGTCCTCAAATTATCCTGTTGTGGCTGTGTATAATAGGACTACTGTATTGTAGGAACTGGTAGGGTGAAAGGATGATGGCAGCCTGTTGACTCTAGAAGTTGAGAGGGAGAAAGAGTTGACACTGCTGTTTCTCTACCCCATTTCATCCTCTGCACAGAGAGCCACAAAGAAAGAGGGGCTTGTTCTCAGACACCCAGACACAGACAGATAAAGATACACTGGCAACCGCCCTAAGACACATATTAACACAAATACCATTCACTTCAGAGCAAGAGATTAACTGGTCTTTTTTTTCTCTTTTCTTTTCCTTCAAAGTGAGTTAGTGTGGGTAAGTTGCAGGTGGAAAAGAAACTCTTTTCCAGAAGAGCTGGAACTTGGCTGGCATCTTGAACAAGGCCTGGTCATTCTACCTTAGAGGTGTTTAACATACAAAAAGCAGGCGTATTTACAACATATAAACACAATCATCAGAAATTTGAATGTGATCCCAGGAAAACATTTGCTCTCATCATTAAAAACTGTAAGATTTTCGTTGCACATTTCTTTTGAATAAATCTGATTTCTTCTTACCTCTAATTCACTGATGAAGCCAAAGGCATACAGGCTGATGTGTGACTGGCTGTCTATGCTGTGCTCTTCTGTATCCAGAATGCTGAGGTTGACACTTAAAGGGCTAGTTGAGGGTTTTAGGGTTTTAGGTCTCTGAGGGGGGTCTGTCAGCCCTTCCACGCTGACAGACTGACCCAGAAGAATAGGACACATAGAACTGGCCCTTGATGAGTGTGGATAGCAGAAGTTTTTGCGTTGAGCTGTTGGCCTAGGACTGTTGGGTTTAGGGCTCATTGGCCGTAAGGGGCTTTCAGTCAAGACCTCACTAGCAACTGGGTGGGACCTACTCCAAGAATGTGAAGGCTGGTGGGTAAGGGCAGCTAGTGAGCTGGGGCTCAAAGGTGAAACAGGGCTGATGTGATTGGTATATGGAAATGCAGAGTCATTTGAAAATGGAGATAGGCCAGGCAAAGCATTTGATAAACACTTTCTTCTCTGGCCCTCAGATTTGCACCCATGGGGGCTTCCACTCCCTTGTGGAACTCCCCGTTTGGATATGGGATCTGTGTGGCGAAAGGTTCTGAGGGAGGATGGTGACCCTGGATTGCTAAGCCTGTCCAGGAGTGGAGAAGATATAAAGTGTCCAAGGTCTTGCCCAGTGTTGCTACATTCCTCATCTGGCACTGACAGAGTTCTTTTGAGCAGCTCAGCCTCCTTGGGCTTTTTTAGCTTCCTCCAGGATTGTTTGGCTTTACCAGAATCCACATCAATGCACACAGTGGCCTGCTCCTCATTCTCCTTATCCATGGAACGGGACTCAAACAGACTGGAAAGAGACCTGTGTGCTTGTGCAAAGCGCATACGAATGTTTAAACTGTCATTGCTCTTGCTCCTCTTGTAGTTTAGCCCATTAGGTGACTCAACTTCGCTGAGAAGGAGGCTGTCTGGGCTTGATCGTCCATTGTCCACCAGGCTACTCCCTTGGCCTATCAGATGACGGACATGGTGTGCATGTGGAGTAGAGGTGAAGAAGTCGCAGTTATCTTCATCTATCTCATAACCATCCGAGGGAATACCTTGGTGGACTGTTTGGTTGAGGATGTCACCTCTGACAAAAACCTCATCATCTGAGTTGTCCTTCCTTGGGCCTTGCTCAGACATAAGGTCATAACTTTCTCTATCTGGTGACTCCTGCTGAACATCTTCACTTCTACTACCCTTAGAGCCCTTAGCTTTCCTAAAAGAAGGCATTTTAGCAAAGACAGAAAATGTAGAGCCTTTATTTTCTGTCTGACATCCTTTTGTTTTTCTTCTCTTGATCATTTTGTTAAGATTGGCATTTGTGTCTGAAATATTGCAGTTGCTACTAGCTGAGGTGTAGCACACAGCATCATAGGCAACAGTCATAGGTCTGTAGTGCTTTTCGCTACTGCTGCTCAGGACAGGCGTAGCTGTCACTTCTGGCTCTACTTCAGCAGTGGCTAAGGATTTTTCCTTTTGCTCAGCCTGGTGTTGTGGAGCAGTGGGGCTGGATATGTTGCCTGAAAGGTAAACAATATCCCCATGTTCTTCAGCAGGCCTCATTATCTCATGTTCTTTTGTTTCTATTATTAAATCATCTACTGTTGAGCCACAGTTTTCCAGTAAACGCTCGGCCTCCCAAATTGGCTCTAAACTTCGGACAGCAAGTAGGTTGAGGCTTACATCAGGGTGTGAATATCTTACTACCTTCACCTCTTGCTGTGGAGCTGGCAAGCTCACCTGTGTGTTCCCTCTGCAATTGACAGCCAGTATATGTCGCTCTAATGATTCAGATGAGTAGCATCCTCTTGTATTAGGTAAGCTGTGATCCCCTGTTGGCTTGTCTTCTCTAAATAGAGAGTCCACATCTGAACTTGGCTTAGTGCCTTCATACCTTTTTGAGTTAGAATGCTTGAGCTTTAGTGTTTTTAAAACTGCATTATTGTCAATATTATTCTCTGTCTTAGGTTTTTCTAGCTGATCTGCATGGACCAGGCTTGAATGGACATGGCTTTTACAGTTTTTTCCTTGCACAGATTCTGAGTCCTTATTGCTCCAGTTGAATCTGTGGTCTAGTGAGGACAGTGACACCTCAGAATTTTCCTGGGGTCTGTCTACATCTCCCAAAAAGTCAAGGATCACATTTTCTGATGGCTCAACCAGTGGACAAATTATTTTGTCATTAGTGTTGCTGAGGGCTCGCCCAACACAAAAATCTATACCCTCCCCTCTCTGTATACCTTTTCTACTGCCCTTGCTGTTATTGTTAGAGTCTGAAAAAATAGAAGGTTTGGGGCTACTAAGCGTTTCAGGGATCTTCAGATCCAACTGACCTTGCTTACATTGACTAGAAAGTGTGCTGACAGTGGTTTGTATGTTTGTCTGAGAAACTGGCTTTGGACCTACACATGGGTGTTCTCTGCTTCTGTACTCAATAGACTCACTCCCTCCAGGATGTGTTGGAGTCTCCCCTATCTTACAAGGCAAATGCTGTGAATAAAAGTAGACCTCAGGATCACTGGAAATGGCTTCTGGAATAACTCCCAGCTCACTGTATTCAGAGAGCTCTGTTTTGCCAAGTTTTGACTGTGAAAAACTGACTTTACTCTCTGTTTTACTCACTTGTTCCTGGTCAAGACAAACATAACTGTCCTCCCCCTCCCATTCCTTGGCTGGCCAGAGATAAGAGCAGGGTGATCCAACCCTCAACCATTCCTCTCTAAACTTCTCTGATAACAGAGAGGGGATCTCCTCTGCTTCTTGCTGGTCAGATAAAAACAGCAAATTATTTGAAAATGTGTGAGAAGTCAGGCATTTCTCTGACTCCTCAACAGTGTCAGGTTGGATTTGAGTTGAGTCAGGCACTGCTTCTATAGAGACTAACTGAGCCCTCTTCAAATGTTTGTCAACTACATGGAGCTGCTGGGGAAAGGGTATTTCTGATTCAGCATGCCCCTGAACCAAGTTATTGGGGATTAAATCTTGGTTTTGACTTTGACTTTGCCATAGTTGTAACACCTGAGGGTGCTTTTGATCTTGTTCCTTCCCTGTGAACTCCTCCCTGTCTATGTCTACCAGTGGGACAGGTGAAGCTACTTTAGGATCTTTTGGAACAATAGTCTGCTCAGTGGCACAGGTATCCAAAGAGGTGGTAGTCTCTGTGGAAAATGTGATGGAGGAACAGATTTCATTTACTGTCCCAGGTGATATTGTCCCCTCTGCAACAGAGCCAACAAGCCCACACTGCTCCGCCTGGAAGCAGACACCTGACACCTTTGTCTTATCATGGGATTTTGTTACACCATTACAAACCTGAGGGTGGGTCTCCGACAGCCATCTGTTAAGGCTCTCCTCATGCTGAATTTGTGAACAGCCAACGTCAACCTTGTTTGCCAATACACTGATTTGTGTATTGAGTTTGCCAATGAGATTAGAGTTTGTGTTATTTGATACCCTATTTGTTTTCGTGCCATGTGCTATGTTTTCTGGGATTGTCTGAGAGTCTGAGTATTTTCTCTCAGATTGAGGGTGTGCTGGTGGACAAATACTGTCAGTTTTTTGTGCATTTATTCCATCTACAAAATTTGAATCTGCTAAGCTTGTGTAGTTGCTACATTTAGACTCTATTTTGTTAAGTGTTTGATTATTAAATATCCCCACACTCTTACACAAACTCCTATTGTCACTGATTTCATTGATTATACTCTGATGTTGTCTATCTATAAAATCACTCTTGCATTTATTTAAACCTGGGTTTCTTTCTGCAACATTTGTACTGAGCTGTTCAATACTGTGTACTACATCCTGAAAATTGCTGATTTCTAGACTTTCCTGCTGTTGTTCTTGTTGTGTGTCCACAATCTGTTCATCTTTTGCATCTGTGTGTATCATACATGTTTTGAACTCTGTGGATTCATTCGGTCTATTGGATTTGTTTTTTTCTGGCTGTGCAAGGAGCTTTTCTTCCTGGGTGTCTAGTGGGGTATTTACCTTCTTATTGTGTTGGCTCAGTACATGTAAACTGTATGGCTCCGTGCAACCCTTGGGTTGAGTTTCTGTGGAAACAGACTGTAAACTGGACTGTTGTTCGAGCAAGTTGAGTTTTAATTTCTCTTTACTCGGATGGGGTTGGGTCTCAACTGAGCAGTGGTTTCTGGTGCTGAGCTCTAAGTTAATAGAGTCTGAATGGTTGTCTGGGCTTTTCCTTCTGCTACAACTGGTTTGTCCCAAAGATGTGTCTGTGGTATCTCTGTGGCTGTCCTTGGTGGTCAATAATTCTCTCCTTCGGGCTTTATTCTGCCCAGTCCGGGGGAAGCCGCCTGTTGCTCGATGATCATCGTAGGTATCTTCCAGTCCAAGAAAAGCAGCAACACAGTCCTCCCCGTCTGCAGTTAAATCCGACAAGGTGTCACTGTGCCATGAGCGAGAGTCAAAATACTCATCCGATGTGTCACCACCTCCTATACTTCTCTCGCACCATTCCAAGGAGTCAACACCCAAATCACCCTCCTCTAAGCCTAATCCTTCAGAGAGAAGGGGGGAGTCTTCAAGCGCTTCCTGTGGCTGTGGAGACAGTAAAGAAGGAGGGTGACATTTAGATCAGTTCAGTAATTACAGTGGACATAGCAAAATTCTAGATTGGACCTTAAAGCTAATCGTTATTAAGTTTTTTTTAAAGCAAATTATTGATTTTAACTCAAAGAGCTAGTCAATTAAAGTTAAAAAAAAGTCCTAAAGATATGCAACAATATTCAAAAGGACATCTGACATTTAGTGCAGTGTTGATTGTTCAGACCTATTCAGGCTGACAATTATGTCAATGAAATTAAACAATTGAATCGATCATCAAGCTAAAAGAGATACTAAGTAGAGTTCTGTGGTGCCTAGGAGAACACTGCAGTGTATCATATGAGCATTGATACGAGGCTTCAAAAACTGCAAATTGCTATTTATTCTCGAGTGTCTGTTTCATTCAGAAAGGTTAGTCAGATAGTTAGGTTGCTCTATGTGCATATTATCACAACCCTGTGTGTTGCTCTGTGCTTTGAATCATATTGTAGCGCATACATTGTTCAGACTACGATCTAAGGTCTCAGAAGGGGAGCTACATTGGCCTCCAAGCTGATTATGTGATGGTTTAGGTTCTTTGATTGAAGAGATATATGAACCATATAACCACCCACACTGTAGAATTATGTAGTACCGAACCAAAAATTCACTCAGTTGGTAATTACAAGCTTGACCAAACAATTAAATCAACAAAAAAGAGATATACTAGTATCTCAGCAAGGATTATTTTTCATTTTAGTCTGATTTTAAGAACTGATTTTATTATAATGTGTAGTCAAAAAAAAACAGTTTCTGAACAGAACAAATCATGTCACATTGTTGCTGCTTTGATAAACACAACAGTTAATTACATCAAGCAACAGTTTGCGCTCCCTTAAGCATGCACGAGCATGCACACACAAACACACACACACACACAATTCAAACTAGCACATATGAAATTCTTGAATTAAATCCTACAAAGCCAGCACTTTACTTACTCTCCAGTGTCTCAGTGCATCAGCTGTTTCCAGCAACAGAGCACAGACGCGAGCAGCAACCCAGCTCAGCACTGATCCCATGGCGTCTCTCACACATATGCTCACACACATAACCATACAGTTCAAACACTCTTCACAGGTTCTTCTTTTCCCTGGTACTCCATGTCCATAGCTTCCCCCTGTACTCCTCCTTTGTCGCTGTGTTTATCTTCCATGATCACCAATTGAGCTGGCTAAGAGTTTCAAGTCTTGATTACAGATCCACCCCTTTCTTCATGTACTTGCAGTTGATTGGCCTATACATAAACCTTCACAAAAGGTAACAGTATACACAGAAACATGCAGAACTTCCTTTTCTCGGCATGTTAAAGATGTAGTCCTTCGACAGAGCCCAGGGTTTAATCTAGCCTCAAAACAGCACGTACACGGTGATCTCAGTGTCTTAATAACAAGGGAAGACACTAAGAAGAGCTGCTATAAATACAGAGCTACAACTTTAGGCAGTGCAGGGTGCATGACAAGACAGCTCAAGGACAAGTTACCTTAATGCAAGCCAAATCACATTAGGAAACAGCTCCATGCTTACAGTACAGTAACAGGTGCACAGTCTGCACAAGACCTTATGAATAGAGGTTGTCTGTTTGTCTTGATAGTAAAATATTAGTATTGTAAGTAAGTTTTGTATAAATGTCTCATTCTGATCTATTATTGTTGTATAAAATTGTAGTATTATTGTTGTCCCATAGACTGTATTTATGTTTGAACAAAATTGAGATTCAAGATTTCACCTGTTTAGGTTAGGTAACCCTAACCGTCACCCTACCTCTAACCATTAACCCTTGTTCAACAGTGGTTTAACATTAGAGTGTAAAGATTGGTGATATGTATCAAATACTATGTAGGCTTGGGACTATCGGTAGGAAAAATAAAGTGTGACATATTACATGGTCCAAAAAGTCTTCTTAAAATCCCACACAGTCAAATACCATTCCTGTAGAATGCTGAATTACAAAAAACATGACACCACTTATGTTCAAAGCAAACCAGGCAAGGTAGTGTCTTTGTGTGGAATCATTTATAAACTAAACTCTTCAGAACACACTGTAGTCAGTGATGGAAATAGTGCACAAAAAAGACAATCTCAGTTTAAGGTCTATGAATTTACTAAATTGAAGTTAGGATATGGATTTAGTCGGGCTACTGCTCTAACAAGAATACGTAGTGTGCATGTATCAGTGATGTTCTTTTTTGATGAGACACTGGTTAATCCAGGGATAGTAATGATATTTTATTTTTATGACTTTTATCTTATGACTGATATATGTAATGATCCCGTCTGAGTAACTAAACATTTCCTTATCCCACTTGTCCACTAACGTCTGACCCCCATCAGTCCAAAAGACAACCAAACTAGAAAAACTGTAGTGATTGGTTAATCCAGACATGCTCCATTCACAGACTGGCCATGTTATTTTCTGCTAATTAATTAGAGTTGAGTGTCTAAAAGAAGCTTAAAGGCTTAGCAGGCTCCCTTTCTACCACATAGTGGAGTGGTTGATTGAGGCAAGGTACATTCACCACATTTATTCAAGCAAGAGCCATGTTATTATTTTCTGTTACAAGCAGTAAGCACTTCAGCATCTAGCATTTACATTTCTATATTGTTTCATTTTTTTGATATTACCCCATGAGTTTTTTTTCTGAAAACAGAATATTTATATAAATGCATTTTCTCCTTGCACTTAATACCCAATGTTTAAAGTTCCCTCTCTGATGTCACTAACCATTGAGGAAATTTAAGAAGCATGCCCTTTATCCCAGACCCTGGTCAATCCATTCCAGTGGGTTCACTCTAATCCTGCAATAGTAGGAATTTACTGACAAGTTCACTGGCACTGAGTGACCTGTACCTGCAAACCTCTAAGTCAAGTGCAGGTTAAACATCCCTCTCCTCACTGCTGTGATGCTTACAATCAACAAGGTTATATGCTCAAAAATTCAGGAAATGCATTACTTTCCTTATATTTTCCCATGCTGCCACACCTCTTTTCAGCCTCTATCTGAGACACTTTGTATCAGCTCCTGTCTCTTTAAGGCCCCCCTCTGAAGACCAGTGCCCTGCTCTTACTGGCTAACTGGCCCACGTTATGTTAGAGGGTGTGTCAGACAAATGGATATGCATCCATTATGCAAATGTGGGCAGGAGTATCGGCCAGATATCTTAGAGAACTAAAGCTAACTGTAACCTCTAACCTGGGGCCTGTCACAAATAATAAATAAATTTTGTTGGACAATATTTTTCCCCAGAAATTATTGCAATAATTATATTATTATCATTATTATGAAGCTATTTAAAACCGCTGGTATAATGATAATATAGCATAATCATGCAAGTACACACTTTCAAAGAGCAATTTACTTAATTCTAAAGAATATACAGCCTAACATTTGAATTCGAATTAAAAGTATTAAAACATACTAAACAAATAAAACATGAAAGATGTACTGGGACAATATAACACAATGATTAAGAAGGGGCAAACAAGATACTTTTCACAACTTATTTCCGCTCACCAACATAATCAAAAAAAGATTTTTAAAACTGTCGATCAGCTGTTGAATCCAGCCTCGATGCTGATTGTGAAGCTTATTTTACTGATAAAGTTGAGTCAATAAGAGAATTTATTTCCCCCAGTGCCACTTACAATGATGTGCTCGACCTATTTAACCAGTTCTATCCCATCACTCTCTCTGAACTTGTAAAAACCATGTCACACATGAGAGTGTCTTTAAGCCCCATTGATATAAGCTCCTGCTCAGAGTTACCAACAACCTCCTAATGGCTGCTGATGATGGTATGTGCTCAGTCCTGGTACTTCTGGACCTCAGTGTAACATTTGACACAGTAGACCAGAGCATTGTTTTAAACAGACTGCAGCACTGGGTGGGGAAATCTGGCGCAGCCCTGGAGTGGTTTGTCTAACCAGAGGTTCTGTGTGTCTGTTAATAACTGTCTCCTCATCTTTAACAGTTAATTATGGTGTGCCGCAGGGATCAGTCCTGGGGCCTATTATATTTTTATTGTACATGTTTTCCCCTTGGGAACATAATTCACAGGCATGGTGTCTCATTTCATATTAATGCTGACGATACGCAGTTGTGCTTAAGACACATGCTGAATTCACTCACTAACTGCCTCTGTGACATAAAAAACTGGATGTCTTCAGCTCGAACAAAACAGAGATTCTAGTCATTGGGTCCCAGCACATGGCAAAACAAATACTGCCATCTTCTGGTTCCCTATTAAACAACACAAAGCCTGTGGCATAGAATCTGGGAGTCTGGTTTGACGGAAAGCTAAGTTTTGATCCGCACACCACTAACCTTGTGCAATCCTGTTTTTATCACCTGAGAAAAATGTCTGAAATATGATCCATTCTAACTTTTAAAGACACAGAATCCATTTTACATGTTTTTATCTCATCCCGTTTAGATTATTGTAACAGCCTTTTTACCTGCCTTAGCCAAAAATCTATTGATCAATTCCAGACTGCCCAATTTTTTTGATTTTAACTGATCACTTTTAAGCCCCTTCATGGCCTCGCTCCCTGCTACAGCGCTGACCTTTTAGAATCATACACACCAGTATGCACGTTGAGACCCTTGGCAAGAGGTCTCTTTTCTGTTTCACAGGCCCGGCTAAAAACTAAGGGGGACAGAGCATTTGCAGTCCAAGCCCTGAGGCTCTGGAACAACCTGCCTGAAGAGATAAGGCCAGCTGACTCAGTAAACTCTTTTAAGTCCCTTCTTTAAACACACTTTTATCAGATAGCCTTTCTTGATTTTACATGAGTCTTAAATTTCTTTATAACATGCATTTTACACAGCACTTTAATCTTTAAGCACTATTGTAATGATGTAATTATAATGTATTTTACCTGTTACATCTAAACCTGATGTTTTTATGCTGCCCTTGTTAAACACTTTGCAGCTTGTGTTTTAAAAAGTGCTCTATAAATAAAAGATTATTATTATTATTATCTCTGTTTCGCTGTCCATGTGTCAGTACACGAGTGGGTGGGGGCGGGGCCAGCCCAGGGTGTGTGTGTGAGTGTAAACGCCGTCAAATACAGACAGACCAGCTAAATGTTTGGCCCCCCGGTGCGACCAAGAAACATTTTTAGATGTACTCCACAGATTTTTAGTCCATGAGCCCTGTTATGGGGGGTCATGGACTATATTTTGACTCTTCAGACATACTGTACACATACTTATAGTGTATCATTCCATGAGTCATCATCATGCATGTCTGTTGCCATAAAGTCATGGCCTGCATGCAGAATAAAAGAGAACAGTGCAAAATGTATGATGTAATTTGAAATCGTAACCTGACCTGATTTCTTTGTTTCAGTGACAGCTTTAAAAATACAGTCAAGCTAACTTCTTTATTTTGATTTGATTTTGTGAGTCATTAGCTTCTTGAAATATATAATTCAATGCCCTCTACAGTTACTCAACAGTTTAGCTGCTCAAAACCTAAAAAACCTCAAAAGAAAAGAAAAAGATTTTATTGTGAAGCTTTGGTATGGGGATCTTGTGTTTAGTTTTCTACCAACCTGAAGGAAGGTTGACATTTTTTGACAGCCTGTCTTCATACAATACTGACAAAATACAGACAAGCATTTCTGGAAGACTGCTTATTTGTGAGAGTCCATAAAAGGCTGTGTCCACAGGTGTGTGTGCAATACTGGATTTAACTTATAAACTGCATGTAACAAGCTAATTTCAGTACAAAAAGTAAATGTAACAGAGGAATAAAGGGCAAATATGGCAAATTATGTGATGTAAAATACAAAAAAAGAGCATATAGATTGAAACTGCACTGCAGTTGGCAGAGGCATACATCTGCATTGCAGTAATTGTAGTTTTTTTGAGATACTTTCTAAACATATAAATGTTACTTACATATGTGTATACTCATGATTTGATATTTGAAATTAAAGCCTTGGGTCAGGCTCATACATGGTTCAGTCTAGACAGCTGTTGGTTATTATGCCTTTGCACCGGCCGCTGCCAGTGCCCGGAGGCATTATATTTTTTGGTTGTCCATCCGTGCATACTTCAGTAAGTAAGTCCGTCTCATTCTGTGAACGCGATATCTCAAGAATGCCTTGAGGGAATTTCTTGCAAGCATCTACAGAAACTGTAGAACATCCCTATTGGTGATACAAAATGGTAAAACTTGAATGAGAACCTGAGCAGCAAGAACAGAAACTAGGTTTCCCAATTCTCTTCACACATGCTTTAACTTGCACAACTAAGCTGGGATAAAGCATGATGACTGGTTTTACTTCTACAAGAGACAACACTTCTAATAAATAACAAACTCACACACATGCAGGATACCTGTGTACAAATGAGTCTTTAACCTTGTGTCCCCCTCTTCTTTCTCTTGCAGCACCACATGCAACAGCCTTCTAACACTCCAAAGAGTCAGTGTTTCTTCTTGATGGCCTGGAGAATCCACCCACATCCAGCATGGAGGGAATGTGGACGTGGGTGATGCAGCCACACTGATGTGTCAGGGCCCTGGGGACAGCGCTCTATTGTGCCAGCAGGGCTCCACTGAGTTCACACACATACACACATCCCACCAACATGCACACTGTTTCAATGAACAAGGCTCATCTTTCTTTTCTTCTAGGGAACCATTTTCCTCGTTCTACTGCACCAGCTTTGACCGAGCCTTCACCTCACCACACCCTGAACTGAACCTGAGTTCCACTCCACCTGTTCACATGCAGTGACAACCAAAAATATAGTTTTCTTCATTTAACTAACACAATATTTAACTGAAATCTGTCCAGTATCAATTAATAATGTTGATTCTTTACAGAGCTTTAAAAGAAGTCACAGTCAGAACTCACCTCTAGCAGAGTATGTAGAGTTAATGCTGGTACTCTCAGAACCACTCTCCTCCCCTCTCAATTTCCTCTTCTTCTATCTTTCCTTAGTCAAACACTTCCTCCATCACCATCACTGCCCCTCCTCCCTCTGCTATCTGAGGTCACTCCCAGAATGTCACCCGCTGTCTTGTATCTCAGAAGAGGAAGAGGAGGAACCTGATCTCTGTCCTGGAGGGTACTTGGAGTAGGGGGGGGGTAAGTGTGGTCCCTAGGGTTGAATATGATACCTCTGTGTACACTAAAGCTCTGTTGTGCCGCAAAACTGACATGAGATAAATATTCAAAGGACATTTTGCTGTCTTAAGTGGCAACATTAGTGAAGCTGCAGACCTGATTGCATTTGGACCTAAAAGGGTTCCATAAACAACTATTTCAAAAACAACAACTATAAGAATCAGGTTGCTTTACAGTCTAGAAGACAGATTTTAATTATTTTAATAACAAAACACTGTAACTAGAATCGGCGAGCTGCTATCATTGGGGAAGTGGTCCAATATTTTGACATTTGTAAATACAGCAAATGGGGATGACTCCTACTCCTAGGAGGATAGAGACAGGAAGCAGCAGGTCTAGTGTGCACTGAAGGTCAATTGGCATGACATCATCATGACATCCCACTAGGATATGTGCAACACTACAGCTAGCTATGCTGGCAAACACTCAGTCATTCACTACTCCCTACTTTACTGTGTTGGACACTCAAATGCATCACCACTGACGAGTGGCAGATTTCAATTGAACTACAGCCAGGTTTATCACATTTTGGGTCCTTTGGATATATTTTGGGTGTCATTTTCGCTATTTGCAGCATGTTTCTGTATCTGCATGTGTTGAGACTTTTTGCAGCGCATTTGTCATCGAATGATGAAGTTATTTCTTTAATTTGCAGTGTGTTGAGCTCACTCACCTTCATAACTTAGACCATTAAGGGGTGCCCAAATTCTTGATATATACTGTATACACATAGACACCTTTTTGATTAGTCAAGAAAAAATATTTATAGCTTCAGTTTTCATACAAAAAAGGGTTTTCTTCAATTCCACACAAGCAGAACCTCACACTTTAGGTATCTGGTATAATAAAATCAAGACAAAAACTGAGTGTGGTTACACAAAGTAAACAGAGTGGATGGACTTAATGGAGCCCTATATCTACAGCAGTCAGCCATCTCCACTTACATCAGCCCCTCAATTATTCATGAGTCAGGACACACATGCTGCTCAGTGACATACACGGTGGCAGCCATATTGTGGATACATACAAGAGTACCTGGATGAATGTATCTCCTAGTATCAGATCTTATTAAGTAAGAGTGGATTTACTCTTCAAATGAATGGATTTACATTAAATGGTGGTCCTATCTGTCAAGTAAGTTGCAGTAGCTGCTCATTTAAGTGCAATTATCTAAACAGTGAGCAGATTAATTAGCCTGGTCAGAAATATGTTGATTAAACTTGTTGTCCATAGGCAGTGACTCTACTGATAAATCCCACCACAGTGTAGAAATACCACAGGCATGTTGTATGTACATGTAGGAAATTAGTAAGCTATGTTGAACAGATCTTTGCCACAGCATGATGAAACAATTCCATATATATATTACAGAAATAATGTGAACTACTATTATTAATATAATGTTATGTATTAATTTACTGTCTCACAATTTCATTAAAAAAAACGTGCAAAATCATAGTAATTATCCTCTTCTCCTTCCAAGTCACTGTGACATGAATTTGAATCAAGTCACAGCAGAGGCGTATACTGTAATTCAGTTTTGTCCAGCAGAGAGCAGTTTAATCCAGCCAATACCAAAGACAAAGCACTGTCAGTATTCATGAAGCAGTTGAAGGTAATGGTGGAAACAATAATTACTTTATGTTCAAAAAGACAATAAAGCTTTCATTGCGATTTGTTTAAGTCAGGCAATGTGAATAAGTGAAAAGGTCAACACTGACCATTGAGTTTGTCTGAGCACATTTGCTCTGCTGACTGTCCAGAGCCTGCAGTGAAAACACTGCACTCCAGTTTATAACAAAGGCATTCAATGCTTACACAAGACTAAAGAGGCACTGTTGTGTCTTACCGTGAGGAACATGACAAAAACTAGCGTGGCTATTGAGCTGCAGTTCATTCATTTCATTTCAAGGTCAGAATACCAGAATATCAGCTGCTGATGTAAAAACAGGAACACAAAGATAACATAACCAGCCCTTCAATACCGAATGTGTGTTCACTGTGAGTGTGTGAATGTGTGTGTGTCCAGTGTTAGTCCAGGTCATCCCAGGGTCAAGCTGGGTCATGTGATCCTGGAGAGCAACTATAGCCTTAGATGAATCCCTCCTGTACCAGGAGAAAGTCTGATCTCTGCTGCCTCCAACTGGTAGAAATTCAGATATACATAACCTAAGAACAACATACAAAACCTTTAAGTGCAGTAAGTGAAACCAAAAAAGTCATCTTGCCACATATTTGAATGCAGAAACACAAACACATAAAGTCCTTTCAGTTATCCTAGCTAGTCTCGCCTCCAGAGGACACTACCATGGAAACATGACACAAAGGGAGGGACTATTGAAAGTAGGCCCCAGAGGTCTGGGTTGGAATACCAATAACACAGTGTGGGAAAGGAGCAGCCAATAATTACAAGTGATTCCCTGCAGACTGCATTAGTCTGGCCAGCGTTTCCTTCTGCACTAACACATCAAACACACAGTTCCAATCTCTTTGGTAAAACATGGATAGAAATAATATATTACTAGTTTCATTACTCTGCCATCAAATGACTCCAAAACCACCAAATCCTTATGAGCATTTTAATGGAGAAGAACTATTACCAGCAATGGCGGCGGGGTTTACATGGTTCTTTTAGCACTGATGCTGACAATTGAATACCCTGTAGTTGTGACTGATGATATCAATTCATTTAGATTGAAAGAACAGCCTTGTCATAGAGGGGCTGCTAATGCTGATGGGTTTCAACAAAAAACTAAACCCAGGGTTATTCACCAAAAGGTTGCCTCAGTGCAATTGAATGTCATCAAGTTAAATAGAGTTGCAGGTGTAATAACGGGGAAACTGTCCCACCCACATTTTAGGTGTGTTAGCTTTACTTCTTCGAGAGTCAGTCTTGGAAAACCTAACATGTATTTCCAGCACTTTACAACATTACAGAAATCAATTCAAATCACAGCGCTGTAGCAGAGAATATTTTCAGCTAGTAGTCTACTGGGGCTAAGTAATCAGAATGTGAAGATGAAGATGAATGTGCATATTTTTTTGACTTTGCAGTCCAGACTGAGGCAGTGCATTAAGCCTTTTTAAAGCTACAGAATGTAAAATTAATTAGAAAGCTTTTGTCCTGATGCAAACTTTTACCTCTAATGGCGCAACTGTATGTTCTGCCTCGTCTTCATCGGAATTTGACTGAGCAAATGTTGTTTAGATTAATCTGTGAAATGAGTCTTTGTGTGCTCACTGGTGTCAGGAAGAGGGGTAAGCAGAGGGTAAGGTTACCAGGGCAACGGGTACAGTGTCTAAGAATGTGGCAACACAGTGTTTTCAGTACTGATATTTGAATGTGGTATAGATCCACATTAAGTTTAATATATTTAATGCATTTCCTCCCATTAATGTTTGGTTTACAGTTATGTATCAATATTCTACACCAAACAATTTACACTCAGTGTTCAGCGCCACCTGCATGAAGTAGAATGTGCTGTGATGAGGGGTGTTTGTTCAAAGATGTCCTCCAGAAATATTTAAAGTAAAAAAGGTACTCTCCTTCTCCCTCACTGACAAATCTATAACATTTAAATATGTAAATATCATTTCTAAAGTTTAACACCTTGACACAAGAGTGTTATTCTCGATCAAGAGTCATCATTTTTCCACATCACTCTTCAGTACAAAGCGGACTGGATCATGTATGCCTTACAAACTAATAATGATCGCACAAATGCTGCTGGAAACCTCCCCTGCAGTTCACTTTCAAAGCTGGTAACATTAACATCCAAACAGTGTAAAGTATGTGTTTTGTGTGTGTCCATGTTTTTCCTCTCCAGTAATGCTCCAGTATGGACAACAGGGCTCCCATGGAATTCAGCTCTAAGCTCCACACGCATCCTGATTCACACTGCTATCTTGTCAGTGCCCAACTGTCAACACATGCTGAATATAACACTGGCTTTCTGCTGTATAATGGTTCTTATGAATTTACAGACTTTGTCATATTAAGGACACTATAGTGAGGATAACTACATCCACAATATTATTTTCATTTAATTTCAATGCAATATATCGTCCAGATATGTTTTAGATCTGTATCAGAATTTATCTCTGTCCATAACACCTGAAAAAAGAACTTACTCGTGTATAAACGTTGCAGAGAAGGACAGGAGGCTAAACAGGCCTAATCAGAGCCCTGTGGTGAGTTCCCACAGTTTGGACATTTTGGGAGCATCTCTCTTTTATTACTCACTGTGTCTGCTTAATGCCGTGAAGGGGGACTGGTTTTGGCAGTTGGAGTGGGTCAAGAGGCCAGGGCTCTCTCAGGCTGATCAACAGCTTGCTTGTCATTGTGAGTGATTTCCTCACAGGACATGCTGCTCACATAGCAGTTATTAAATCTTTCCTTCTTTGTCTGTGTCATGGAGAGTGTAATGAAACCATCACCATCCTGGAGTTTACACCATCCCTCTTGTTAACGTTGACTGATTAAAAACTTTCAGGGGGCTCCAGGGTGTCTGAGAGCTTCTGGCAGACCTAAGTTCCCCTCAGACATGCTCCTCTTTACATTAATTTGATAGCAGTTTAACATGAGTTCATGTCAGAATGAACATAGAAAATGTTATGTAAAACTCATGATGGCAATCATAGTGTAAGACATAGTAACACCCATTTAACTTGAACACAGCACATAGTATTGTGTAAATGTGTCACATTCTATCTTCTCACATCATTGTTACAACTAAAATGTCAATCAATCAATCAAATTTTATTTGTATAGCCCATATTCACAAATCAATTTGTCTCATTGGGCTCAACAAGGTGAAACATCCTCCCTACATGCACTCTCTGCAAGAGGGAGGAAACCCACCAAAAACATTTAACAGGGAAAAGAAATGTAGAAACCTCAGAGAGAGCCATGTGAGGAATTCCTCTCCCACCCCTTTGCATATAATTAGTTGACTAAAATAGGAAACACATTTTAAGCTATTGTAGAGTACTGATGAGATTGATTGACTCAGATCAGATCAGTCCAATCAAAACAACTTCCTCCTGCAGTGTGACCAGAGCAGGGGGTTAAAAAAACAAAAAAACACAAAGCCTCTCTTTCAGATTTCATTCAATACTTAGTTTCAACTGATTAAAACTGCAACACAATTCAATATCTAATTAAAGAAGAAACTGATGTAGATATACTGATAATTCATCAACTTAGCAAAGAAATCAAAGCCCCACAACATATGGTGAATACACTTAGGGTTGGGTATTGTTGGGGTTTTCCTGATACTGATACTTTTAAAGCAGTTCCAGTGCATGAATGGGGCCAGAACCAATATAAAAACAATAAGAATAGCTTGTTTATTGTTAAGGCAAATTTAAAATTAAAAATATTATCCAGTTAACAGTATAAAGTTTACCTTAACTTGAATATTTAACTATAATAACTGCAAACTCAACAAATGTATCTTAAGTGACTTTTTTTTATACAATAGACACAATGCAGTGCATTATTTTAGTTTTTTGTGTAGCACAAATGCCTTGGACCTGTACTTTTGTGTCATATTGATTAAATTGTAATAACACTAATGATTCTAAAGATGGAAGTGGAATGCAGCAGATTGGGAGGAGCAGATGCTCTAAAAGCAGAAGTGTCAGACTGTTCTTTACCTTCATCCTGACAAAGCAATATTTCCGCTCAGGTTTATCATTCATATATTTGCTCACCACAAAAAGCTGCACTGAACAAAAACAGCAAAATGAGGGTGCATGGGGGCTGGGGTAAAAATGCTGATCAGCATGATGCTGTAATAATTCACTGCTTGTGATAAAAGCAAACCTCAACAGGGAACAGTAAATGTGAAGGATTGTCACCATGGAGTGTTCGAGAAATGATATCCTGAATATTCTTAGTCCTAGCTTTTACTGCTGCCATCACACTGAGTAAATGACATGAGACTGGTTACCCGGCCTGAGCTGAACTGATGAATAAGATCTAGTTCTGATAAACATAGGAAGTGAGGCTGTAATTTCTATTCATCAAAGTGAACATAAAGTGAGAGGGCTTACCTGGAAGATAATGCGGAGGAAATACATAACACTTAGCATTCTTGAAGAAGTTAGTCAGAGACGGACATAGAGCCGTCTTCCCTCTTCTCCCCTCCCCTCCCCTCCACTGTATTTTGCTTCAACCCAGATCCTGTATCAGGTCTCTAGGTCTGCAGGAGCTCCAGCTTCACAACCTGTTGCTATTTTAAACGGATTTAGCCCTGGGGGAGGAGGGGGGGGGGTCTTGCCACAGGAGTTACATAACACAGCTTAACCAACAGAGCCCCACACAGGTGGAGGAATTTACTGTACAAGCAGGAGGGAGGCCACTCAACTCTAGACACCAGAGGATATGTCTTTAAAAGCTTGTCTATGACAGTCATTTTAAATAAAGTTTCATAGTCCTACAGCTATTTTAAGATTACAGAATTACAGAATCGCAATAGGATATCATTCCTATCATTTGATCGTAGATCCTTTTTTTTTATCTATATAAGATTGAGGTTGTGTCTATTAGGGATCTAATTATACACCAAATCCATGGTCCATGGGGGGGGGGGGGACTTAACATAAAACTACATGAAATAAAATAACCAAAGAATAGGAAAGAGCTGAGGGTGCAGTGTGCATGTGTCTCCCATCGTCTTGCCTCTCCCTGCTGAACGGGTCTGAGCTGAGAATTGCCTGCTGCCTTGTTCATGTGTGACAGGCAAACTTCGTAAAGAGTCTGCACCCAACTGTGCGGACTCTCCCCGTAGTTTATGACTAAAAATGATGACGTCCTTTTCTGGCTTCTTTGAGACATTGTGACCATGATGTCACTTATTGCATCATATGATGGGGAATCATTTTCTCATCAATATAAGCTTCAGATGTCTCTAACAGTAATGGAGATATCCTGTTAAATATGTTTTCTGGACCATATTTTTGTTGACCTACAACTTTGACCTCCAATGGTTATTCGTCTGGAGATACACTAATACTCCCACCAAGTCGGTCCAACAATTGTTGAGTTATTGTGTCTATACCAACAGGGTGGAAACAATATCCTATTTGCACGATGAAGGATGATAACAGATCGTTCAAACAAAAATCAAAGCAATGAAAAAGTCACTTTAGATTTCTGTAGAGGAGCAGATCATAACAAAACTAAACATACTGTTTGACTCTGTCAGCAGTGTCTGCGGAAGACACCCCCCTCTGTAACACTGCTATACAACTGTAAATGGACTGGAGAGTGTTGTAGTTACCACAACACAACACCCTAACACAGAAAGCATGATTTATCTTGTTTTTAGTTGATGGAATCATCTCAACTTCATGAGTCACCTCTTCACTATAACTTTCATTTACATCAGACAAACACTTAATTGTTCTGTGGCAAGACCAATTGGAGCTAATGAAAAACAAGGTGTGTCAGATTTGGCTGGAACAGCTGTTATTTCAGTGAGTCAGATACTTCATCAACATGGAGGTAAAATCTGTAAAAGCATTTAATTGCACTTGGTATAGGCAGATCACATCATATGCATAGTATAATGTGCATATAATGACATTATATTATGATGACAGTAAGAAATGATGGTCTTAGGCACCAGAACACAAAAGGTTTTTTAAATCATGCTTGGGCATTAATTCACAAAAACACAAGCATGGTCCTCACACAGAATTATAAAATCGACAGCAGTAAACAGGAAACAATGGCTCCACTGTCCTGTAACCAAGGGTTTCAAGTGAAAACAAAGGGCCAGCAAGGCCTGTGTTACTGCACACACCAATTCACAACTAAACTATGTGCTTCATTACAATCACATCCCCTCAAAGGATCTTCTAGTTAGTAAAAACGTAATTCATGCCATTTTGTTTCTATTTTAGAGGAATCCTTTTTCTATGGGTTTAGCTCCCATCTGACCTTCGCTGCCACTTAATAAATATTAACATAACATTTTATGATTGAATGTTTTACTCACGTATTTTGAACATTCCTCTCGCTACTGTGGCTCTTACTACAAGACACTGTCCAACAAACTGTCAGTCAACAAGCATCACTGAATAATACATCTTACAGGCTTCACAGCATGTAGACCAACATATTAATGATTATAGAGAGCAGTCAAAAATATTTCAGGAATCAATCAATTTGACACATCACTTAGAGAACGGGATAGATAAAAGGACAACGACAAACAACACCCTCTGCTGTGCCATACATAGAACTGCACCTTTTTTTCCTTCTTCTGCTATAGTTCTAATCACTGCATTTCACTTTTACATATCCAGCACATTCCCACTGATATGTCAACTAACCACGCTGGTGGTACTGGTGTGAAGACCAGCACTGTAGCAGGAGTGGGGAATGTGTTTGAGAATATCTTTTTGACAAGAGCTCATCCCAAGTGTCTACGTTGGTGTGGCGTTCTCACCCACTTCTTAAACTTTGTCAACATTTTAGTTTACCACACTGTGGATTTGGGGATAATAGATAAACTTTACGACTCTGATCATGACTAAACGTGTGTGTTTTGTAAGTCCTCCGAGATGACTGTTGAAAGCACCAGGTCACAGTTGGTTTTCAACAATGACCTTGATATTCTGACTTTTGAGAGCACTATTTCACAAAATATCAAGTCTGTACACTCAGTAGCTACTGAACCTTATAAATGTATAACATGATCTTCATTAAGAGACTGGAACAACAGCTCCTGCGAGCACATAACAGACCTGTTGCCTGCATTGATAATGTCATAGTAAAACATGCTGGTGATTATGAGCAGAACATCTGCGACTCACAGAGGCTAGTACTCTTTGATGAGGCCATCTTGATTGCCCCCTGGTGGCTAGCTGTACTATAGGTCAACAGGAGGAAGTGGACACATGTTGTCCATCTTTATGTACAGATTATGGCTGTCACTGGACTTCAACTTGGATCAGACCATCCAACTATACAGTTTTGCTTTGACACCACTTATATCAACATTAATAAAGATCACTCATCCCATCTCATCCCTTGTTTTCTATTCGATAACTTTACCCTTTATTGATAGGACAGAGTTCATGTGTGAAAAGGGGAATGAGAGAGATTACAGCATCGTCTACAGTACTGTTGGCTCTGTAGGCAAACTGTAGAGGGTCCAGCAGGGGGTTGGTGATGTCCTTGAGGTGGGACAGGACAAGACGTTCAAAAGACTTTATTACCACAGAAGTCAGGGCGACAGGTCTATTTTCATTAAGTCCTGTGGTCCTTGGTCTTTTGGGAATGGGGGTGATGGTGGAGGATTTAAAGCAGGCACCTGACATGTCTCCATTGAGGAGTTAAAAATGTCTGTGAACACTGGAGACAGCTGATCGGCACAGTGCTCCAGGGTGGATGGGGACTCAGAGTCAGGTCCGGCTGCTTTACTGAGGTTCTTTCTCCTGAAAGGCCTGTCCCTCTCCAGGATGGAAAGGGGTGACACTTTGGTTAAAGGGGAAATGGGGCACTTTGGTGGGTAGGAGTGGAGAGTCGGGACCCCTGCTGAGCTGGTGATGCTCTTGGAAGGACATTGTGGGGTATGGTGTCCGGCCTTTCCTATTGTCTTTCAATACGACAGTAGAACTTGTTCAGCTGGTTGGTCAGGCACAGGTTGTCAATGGAGTGGGGGGCTGAAGGTTTGTAGTTGGTAATCTGTCTGAGCCTTTCCAGACTTAAGCCGAGTCATTGGCTAAGAACTGATGTTGGAGTTTCTTTGACTACTGTCGTTCAGCATCTGTCACCACCCTGCTAAACTTGTACTTGTACTCTTTAAACCTGTCCCTGTCTCCACTCATAAAGCCTTCTCCTTCAACAACCTCAACTTTCTGAGTTTGGCTGTGAACCAGGGTTTGTCGTTGTTGTAACTCATCCTGGTACGTGATGATATACAGCAGTCCTCACAGAAACTGATGTAAGATGTCACAGCCTCTGTGTATTGATCCAGACAGTTGGTAGCAGACCTGAAGAGATCCTAATCAGTGTAGTCCAAACATGCTTGAAGGTCCTCCACAGCCTCCCTGGTCACTTCTTAAATGTCCCCACAACAGTTTTTGAGAGCTTTAATTTCTGCCTGCATGCAGGAATCAGGTGGACCATGATGTGGTCAGAGTGTCCCAGTGCAGCGAGGGGGAATGTGTGGTAGGCTCCACTGACTGTCGCGTAGCAGTGTAGCAGGTGTTCTCCTCTCTGGTCGGACATTTATTTGGTTCCTGGCTGAGATTTCCTTTGCTGAAATTGCAGAGGACAATAACTATGGAGTCTGGGTAGGTCTGCTCCATAAACAATATCTGGTCGGTGAGTGTGCACTGTGCGTCCTGTACGGGTGCCTACGGTGGAGTGTAAACACTGACCAGAATGAATGAGGTGAACTCACAGGGAGAGTAGAAGTACATGAAGACAGTTTCCAGAACAGGATGACAGTGCTGATGGATCACTGTCATGTCGTGGCACCAGCTGCAGTTTGTATAGAAACAGATTCCCCCACCTTTTATTCTGTGTCGTGGTCTGCTCTGAGCAGCTGGAAGCTTTCCAGCTGCAGTGTAGAGCCCAGTATTGATCCACACAGCTACGTCTCCATGACTCACAAGAAGGGCAATGAAGAAAAGTCTCTGTCTCTAGCCAGGAGCTGAAGTTCATCCAATCTGTTGCTTAGTGAACACACGTTGGAGACAAATATCCCCGAGAAAGGTGTACGATGTCCACATCTGCAGAGACGCAAAAGCGCTTCAGCACATCTCCCCCTCCCCCTTGATCAAGGTTTAAGCTCCCATGTTATAGGTTAGAGCAGCCAATCGAGCATCACTGCATTATTAACATATTTAGCTATTTACATGTTATTAAAGGAGAAAGTGAAGGCAGACAGCCAATATAGGCTATATTATATCCCCAAGTTAACAGAACACAAAGTGAAGTTCTGTAGTTCTGTGAACACTGTGCCTCCATCTCTGAACAAGAGTATAAATCCTCACTTTTCGGATGATTAAATGAAATCAAACTGCTACTAATGTCCAAGGCAAACTCAATGTAGAAAGATAAGACTGACAGTAGCATTGCTGGAGAAGAGGTGTAGACATAAACACCCATGAGCTGCAACAGTTCAGTGAGGCAGCTGTAATGCACAGGTGAGATAAGCAGTGCAGTCAAGGCGTCACATGGCGGAACACCAAACAGTGAATAAAGTAGTGTAATCAAACCTTGGTGGCATTGAATGTTCCACTAAATCCCCAGATTATGTACTGAATGCTTTTAAAACTGAATTGTGAATCTGTTCTGATTAAGTCCTCTGACAAACAAACACAGTGATTTCTGAGTAAAATAAAGCTTGATTAAAATCGTATACTGCCTGATGTTGTTTGCATCCCTAAAACCACAATTCCCCACTGAGCTGCAGCAATGACTCAACCCAGCCTTCTCAGAAGGCCTGAAATAAATGGCTGTGTTCTGGCTGGGCTGCCGACTGCCTGTCAGGATTACAGAGGAAGAGAAAAACTGCTGTGGTTCAAGTACCAAAGACATCTTTTTTAGATACTCGGTACATTAGAAAAAATGGACAGAGCTAGACTGGACTGCTAAGAAAGATGGTGTCTGTTAGCAGAAAGATTCAGGATGTGTTCAGTCAGCAGTGGAAACTTGTATTGAAAGTGAGATGAATGATGTACTTAATTTACTTTACAGCTGGATGCATACCATTGTGGTTATAATATAAGATGTTCTACATCAGAGAAAAAACAGTGAAACATAGAAACACAGATATTGCTAATTATCTGTGTAAATGCATTCCTTTGAAAAACAGTGTTGACCAAAATAGTTAACACCACAGTGAAACAATGACAGTTGTCATTATTCCTGAAGTGCTCCAAATCCAACCCAGTAAAATGGACCAGCAAGAGAAAGTGCCAGTTCTGACTAGTTGGAACATGGATATTTCCCAACCTGTTACATGTTCAATGTTGTGCCTGATATTAACTTACATTTCCAGTGTTCCAACAAGCACTACTTTAGTACTTAACAAGTGTGCATCTGAAACCGTAAGAGTAAAATGGAATTTGATATGTTTTTAATCCCTCATCACGTTAAAATTTTGCTCCACAACAATGGAATAAATGAAAATGTTCGTTTTAATGAACAACAGGGTTGTCTGGCTGATTATATCATGTGAGGTAGAGCTAAGTATGCCTGTTTCTTTATAAGCAAATCACAGGCACACAATTAGGACAAAACAGGCTTAAAGCTTTGCCTGCTCTGTGCCAGCCACAACGTCTTAGCCTCCACTGGAACTTGTCAATCAGGCACACACCAACAAGCTCACAAATGAATGCCTTGTTTTCAAATGCTGCTTTGTTTCCTGTGTGAAAGGCTTGCTCCCAAGGAATCTTGATGAGCAACAAAAGTGTATAGGCTTTGTGTATCGTGGCAAAATAAAATCTGTCTGTTCGGTTCGAGTAAACATTGGATTTAACTTATATCCCATTACAAAGTAAATTGCTGAGTTGGAGCTATAATAATTTAAAAAAGCAAGGAACTACAACATGTATGTCATCTGCATCAAGTCTATTAAAGGTTCCCAACAACAGCGGAAAGAAAATCAGAGATGCAGCTGTAAATTACAGTCCAAAGGAACAGGCTACTGCTAGATATCAGAGAAGATAATTCAGTGAATATCTTTAAAAACCTTGAACATTTCTCTTTCCTTCAGCCTTTAACTAGATTGTGTACTCCTGTGCTCTTATATATATATTTAAATCATTTTTTTTCTTTTCTGTTTTAAATGCTTTTTTAAACTAAATTCTAGTTCTTTATTATTTCCTTTTCTTTTAAATGTAATTATAGCAAATGCTTATGTTTGAGTTATTTTGAATTACAATTTAACATGTTTATAATTTCATATGTAAAGCACTGAGCTGCATCTCTTTTATAAAAGGTGCTATACAAAAAAAGGTTTCTTCTTATTATCATTATAGTGTTATTAAAACATGTTAGCATGCATGTTAGCACCAGTTGTGCAGGAAGTATACATATCCTTTACTTGAGTAAAAGTACTACTGCTGCAGGGTTTCTGGCTATAAGGCCCACAAGAACGTGTAGCTTTTCATGGTATTGACAACAGCAATAGGAGAGGGGGACAGGGTGGTTTTTCTAGAACGTTTCTCATTGGTGAACAAGATGGAGGCCTCCACATATACATGATAATGCCTCTGCCGCAGTAACATGCAGGATCAAGCCATCCACTCAAAATAGACAGGCTCAGTCCTGACAATGAAAGTTCAAATGGTGACACAGGCTCCAAGAGCAGAGAGGTGGAGGATACATATGGAGCACACTTCAAACTGCTGTCCATTAAAGAACAAGATGTTGAGCATGAGAAAAACACTTGAACCTTCTTCTTTGCTTCTTGTTACAGTGAGAAAAAAACCAAGGCCACAGACGCTTCAGATGAGTCTTTTAGCAGAGGAAGAAATTAGTTAAGAGCTGGTTTGTCCTGACTCAACAAGGCAGGGATACAAAATAGTTTCTTTCTTTACCAAGAGGAGCCCGTCAGCAGCATACATGCCAATCAGATCTGCTCAACAGCCACCAGTCTCCGGTGTGGCACTGTATGGCTAACAGAGACACATGCTAAGTAACATGGCAGAACAAGACTTTGGCAAACAAGTTTACAGATGCAACGTGATTTGTCTGCAGTAAATCACAGCGTCAGAAAGAAAACATGGCGAAAGCATAGTTGGAAAAGCAATTATACAAATTGCATCATGTAACTTGCCCGTTTATTTGGGTACAGTTATAATTTCCATTCTAGGGTTGTTCGGTATACCGGTACTAAATTGGTACCGGGGTACAGATGGATTTAAAATGGTATTATACAGCGCTTGGATAAGACCCGTACTTTTTTTTTACGTCGCCGCGTGACGTCACCGTGAACCAATTTGAGCGGAAGCGAGCAAGCCGGGGAGAGCAGGCGAGCGAGCGAGTGAGTGAGCAGCGTGGAGGAGCAAACGGAGCAGGAGTCTGGCGACAGAGAGAGATAAAGGAGAGAAAGAGAGAGAGAGACAGGAGCAGAGAGAGAATGGCAGCTGCTGCAACCATCAACACACCGCAACTCGTAGATAAACCAGGTGTGCGAAGTGCTACATGGAATTACTTCGTCTTGAAAACAAATGAGCACGGGGAAACCATTAACACTGATGCACCACTGTGCAAACGGTGTGGCCAAGGGTGGAAACACTTCCAACTTGACAAAACACTTGTAGGAAAAGCACCCAGACCTGCACAAGTAGTTCAGAGAACGACAGGTAATGAAAAAAAAAAAAAAAAAAGCCACATTCAGTGCTAAAAGCAAGCAAAGCCAGCCCCCTTCACTCTCCACAAAAGTAGCTCTGGAAAAAATGAAAGCCTGTCTTTGTGGTATTTTATTTTATTTACTGATGCATAATGTTATAGTTCTAAGATTTTCTATTAAAATAAAGTCAATAATGACATTTTTTGCTCTTTTTATTTGGAAAAGTACCGAAAAGTATAGAAATACATGTTGGTACCAGTACCGATACCAAAATGTTGGTACCGTGACAACACTATGCCATTCATTAAAAAAATCCTAAAAAAGTTTCCACAAAACAGTATTTTAACTATGTGATTTGTTGCATTAGCTTTAGCTTTTTGTTAATAATTGGCAACTGAGTGTGCATGTTGGGGACCCCTTCTAAATCTCACAGACATTAGTTATATGAGAAGTTATGGGCTGACATCAAAAAAGCATCATGAGCAAAACGCTGAGTAATAAAACTAACAATACAACTAAATGATGACAGATACAGTATCCTTGTCCTAGACCTCCTGAATTCCCCCCCACATTTACTAATTATTCCGTGATTTGAAATAATTCTGATGTTGTTCCCATCAATGGTTGTTTAGTTGGTTGAAGAAACTATAAAACAAGTAGACTTTCAGTGAAATTAAAGGGTCAAAGTCATGAAAACAGAATATACGACACTGATAGAGACTGTGACCATTGGGTCCTTTCAGCCTTGCATTAACAACCATATAGAGTGATCCGATCCCAAGTTAACATTGGAGTTCTTTATTTCCCACCCAGCATTAGAAAGTGTGACTCCTTGTGATTGAATGTCATTCCCCTGCTCTATATGCAAATAATGTTCATTAAAAACTGTAGGACATCGGCTGAGCAGGCAGTTATTCAGTATGTCTAAGGACACATTTGCGTTCACACTGCCCAAGGATGTGGACACTTGTCCCAGATCAACTCTGAAGTGTTCTTCAGTGATTGAATCACAAATCACTGCAATCTGCCACGGATTGAGAAAACTGCAGGTAAAAAGTTGCTACTGGCTCTTTTTAGCTTTTTTTCTATATCACCCTCATATATCACATGAAACACCAGGAGGATATTAAATGTACTACCTGCTCTCTGTGTGGCCCACTATTTGTTGGGAAAACAACAACGACTCCACTGCAAACATGAAACAGCAAGAACATGAATCCTTAAAATGAAATCAAGTATTGAATAAGAACTACACAGGGACAGATAAATAAAGAAAATAAAGGAATTAACTACTTTCCTTTTTCTTTTGAAATAATACTGTTATTTCTGTAATTTTATTATCCAGGCAGTTACAAAGGAATACATATGAATGTATTGAGTTTAAAGCTGCACAATATATAAGAAAAAATCTATAATTATCACGTTGGGTGGCTCCCTGGGTGTCTGCCCCACACTTGGTGGCGCTGTGGCCGGGCTGTGCGCCCTCTCCCTGTGTCAGTAGCCAGGTGAAATTTTTTCAATGAAATCATGTTGTTGGAATAATGCATTTAATTTTAGTGTAAAAACTTTGTCTGGAGCCCTGGGATAGCACTAATCTCTTGTTTTCTACACAAATGACTGAAAGACAGTGGGCCTTCCATATTTCCTTCGTAACCAACAGTTACAGGAGGAAATCATCATGCATCCAGTCCTTCATTAGCATAACAAGCGCTGTAGGGGCGGAGGCCAACTCTGTCAACCTCAAACACCGTCAGCGATTGTGCAAAGAGCCCCTCCACTTTTTACCATCCCTTCCGTTCTCCCAACAAAAAGCCACTTAACACTGCTTTGTTCCCTCAAACTGAATTATTGATGAGAGGGACATTCAAATCAGTTAACCAAAGCTTGGCCTCTTGATGGGGCTGAGAATGTACCACCGAACCCATTGAGCTCCATTTGCAAAATCTGGGTCTGAGTTTATAAAGCCACTCAGAAAAGAAAAAAAAAATCCAAAACCAGCCAAACATTGCCAGAACAAATGAACATTGGTCTGGAAGTAAAAACATTTACCAGTCATGAGACAATACTGAGTGAGTTCTAGAGGAGTCCAAGCCTATTAGAGTTTATTGGAGATGACATTCAATAAGAAACAATGCTTGATTAAATCATTTTGTCCCTGACCTTAAAGGTACAGTGTGTAGAATGTAGTGACATGTAGCAGTGAAGTTTCATGTTGCAGGTGAACACCCCTCACCTCACCCTCTCCTTCCAAACATGAAATAGAAACTGTGGCAGCTTCAGTTGTCATAAAAACTCTAAAGGTTTTTAGTTTGTCCATATTGGACGATTGTGACAAACATTTTATATTCAGCTCCGTGTTTGTCACAACCAACAATTATGGTAGTAAGGAGGAAACTTTAGTGTTCTTACAACATTTAATGATTCATTCCTTTCCAATGATTCATATTGAAGTCATGGTGTAAACCATTTTGCACAGTTCTCATATACTGCCATTGTAAAACTATGCGATTGGACAGGGCTGACTTAAAGAATGACCTTTTGGTAGGCAAATGTGTACTTACAACTTAAAATGCAAATAGGAAAAAAATTGTTTTGTACACACTCAAAATCAACACCAAGTGAACTGAGACATGTTCTGTGATACAAATATACTAAATATACTTCTATCACCAACTAGCAGGCCTCAAGGAAAAAGCACTTAAAAGCACTTTGCACCATTTGTAAGAAAGCACCAAAACATAAGAAAGGTTTGTCAAAGTGTCCTTGGGCAAGATACTGAAACCCATATTGCCCCTTCTCATAGAAAAAAAGTGCTGCAAATAGATGGAATTTGTGTGAATTGGTGAATGTAAAATGTTCTTTAAAGCGCTTTGAGTGGTCATCAAGACTAGAGAAGCACTATATAAATACAGACCATTTATATATCCAATTTGTATGATGAGAGTAAAATCCAGAGAATTGGATACGAAGTTTCATTTTCATTTTTGCGTGTTAGAAGCATCATCAACCCCCCACTCGCTTGCAGTGAATCCAGTGGGGGATCCCCTACTATGTGCACAAATCGAATTCTCCTGAATGTTTACAGATTTTATACCTGGAGAGAAAGTCTGAAGATAGTCCGGAGGCTCTCACTTAGACTTTTGTGTCCACATACGCACCTCCTCTAGAGAAAATACGGAGGATCTGCAGAGTTCAGTGATAATCAGCACTGACATGAAATATTTTTTTACAGAATGATGAATGATACAATGAATATTAACCATTATATGAATATCTGATAACTTTACTTCCTAAATCAGAGTTAGCTCCAAGTCCAGTATCACCTGAGCTCTAAAAAGTAATTTTCAGTCTTTGGTAATCTATTTTTTTAACTCTCTACACAATGTTCTTTGAGAGATTCTGATATGCTTGATGAATGTGAAAAGTGTTGTTTAAAAGTGCAGTTATTCATTGTCAGACACAGCAGAACACAGAAAACACTTGTGTATGCCCTCTAAATCGGTCAGATAGTTGAGTTCTGATGAGAGTTGACAGTGCGTGAGCCGCTGGAGCAATGCTCATTAACATGGTGTGTAAAGTTCCTCTAAAAGCACGAGAGATGATTCATTGGATTCACTGGACAGGATCCTGGTCACATTACCAATTTGTGAAAAGAGAGAATACAAAAGAATCATGTCAGTTATGCACTGTTCTCTTGTCAATGCTCTCTCTCTCTCTTTCTCTCTCACACACACGCACGCACATACACACACACAGTTATGCTGGGCCTGCAGGGCCAGAGAAGCCTAATGATCAGGCTAAGAAACCAAAACCGCAGGTCCAGAAAAAGAAAGGCAGTCAGTCAGTCATTACGCTCCCTCTGGCTCATTTCATCCTCCTTTGTAAGGAATGTTTTCTTTGGCTTTGCCCTTTCCTTTCTGCTCACCTACCGGCCCGCTCAACCCTTATTCCCTCTATTTTCAACGGCTGGAAGTTAAAAATGTGGGTTAGAGGTGGATCAGAGTACCCAGTTCTACTCTACAGCGCTGGCTTCCTCTCATATGAGTGATGTCATAGATGAGTGTAATCCAATACAATAGTCCTTTTACTTATTTAAAATTCATTTTGTTCTATTAGTCAGACAAGCCTGTCAACTGTGAGGTCATTTCGCAGACTGCAGGAATGATGCTGCTGCATCCCACTGAATACTACTGAAAGGTGTTATATTTTAATTCTTCCATATTTATTTACAATATGCACAATAATAATGTAAATAAATATGGAAGAGGTTGATTAATATGCACAATAATAATAATCAACCTTTTCCATCACGGGAACTTACAGAACTGTGTCTTTAAGTTTACACACACGTGTGTAGCACTGCCAAAATAAAAAACACACATTCAACATTTGAATATGTATTTTTGTGCCTTTTGTTCCCAAAAGTGCAAAACAATACAATATGAAACAAACAGATATAGACTTTGGCTGTATACTTTCAAGATGTGCCCTCAGGTTGCTATGGCTGCAATGGTTATGGCTAAATGCTGCTTAGCTGGCAAACATCTTTATCTTGAGGTTCCACAATCCGGTTTAAGACTGCTCAGAGAGTAAATCACTCTGTCTGCAGCCAAACTCGGTTGTGAACTTGGTCGCATCTCTCCCACACAGTTGAAATATTTAACCATTTCTGCTCCATCTAATGATGTTATTTTCTATTGATGAGAGGGATTTTGTGGGACTCATGTCCGTCATGCAGTGGGACACCCAAACGAGGACTCACACGACAGACAGCCTCAGTAGGGCTGTTTTTGTATTTTTTTTTGACTTTTTGATTTTTCTTTTAACGTTATTTTCGCAGAAGACGTTATCCAGGAACATAAATATGAATTCAGCATTTTTTTTATAAAGATCAGTTCTACGTGTGAGTGATTAGAAAACAGTAAAGGAGCAGAGTCACTTGTTGAACTGAGCAATGCGCCTCAGTGCAGTGCCGCTGATTTGATTTATATCGTGATATATATCAATATTGACTGATATGAAAAATATCCTGATAAGATGTTGTGGATGCTTAACTATGACATAGCCTTTAATACAAGGATAAATCAAATTCCAAACTACATGAGCTATACTATGAATAAAACATGATAATTGGCCATTTTTTGATACCTAAATCATCACAAATGGTTAATAAATATGCAATCTGTAATGCCTACAATAGCTGGTCACTGCAGCTTTACAAAATGTATCCTCACAGGAGGGAAGGGCCTTTGTTGGGAACTATTAAGATTAAACAAATGTTGTGCTCTACTAACTATTTGGGGCAGAGAGAGTATGGGACTGATTCAAAATAATGAGAGCAGACATTTCCTACATTTGCTGCAAGTGGTGGACTAACCACAACAGTGGGCCAGCTTACCAACCAGAGCAAACTGGGCTTTATCATCAGGAGGAAACCTAAAGAGACAGGAGCTTAAACCAAGAGTTTCAGACATGGGCAGAAAAGAAGAGCTGCAGGAGCTTACATTAGCATGCAAACCTGTTCAAGTAAAAACCCAAATTAACTAACCATGAACCTGATGATGAGCATAATATGTCTCCTTTAAAGCTGGCTGTTTCACACAAGCAGACTGAGAAACTAGGCCAACGACAGAAAAAAACCCAATCAGACACTCCTTAGTGGCACAGCCCAAGGATCAGGTTTACCTGCCTCCCTTCAAACCAAAACAGGTTCCACAGTTCTGCTTCACCACAAGGTCTCCTGGATTTCAGCCAGATGAGGTGGTGGATTTACTTTGTGAGGTTTGAGATTACATGATCACTGCTGCTGTGTGACGATATTAAGGCCACTGGCAGTAATTTGTGTGAGGATGTGTTCTAAACTACAAAAAGAAAAATGTGTAGAAATGTAATTCTTTTTTTTTAAACATCATACAATCCATAACACTACCGACAGTGGGATATAAAGTAAGGTTAAAACTGAAAAACAATGACAACTGTTTAAACTGTGTGCGTGAACATGTACACAGAAGATCATGTACACATGAGCACAATATGCCATATGTATACAAAATAAGTTATTGATAGCTTTAAACATTCCTCCTGTATATTCTGAAGCAATTCCTTTTGAATGTAAGTGTTATGAAGTTCATCCTGTCCATCATAGATAAACTCCACTATTAAAGATGCTGACTGATATAAATTCACAGGCTGTTTGACGAAAGCATTTACGATATATTAAATATTCTAATTAAAACCCCTACAAAGAGTTTTTAACTGGTTATGACACGGCCTCATTTTATTATTGCTGCCTCTTCAACAGCAAATGAGATAATCAGGGAGAAAATTGTCTTTATCTATAAACTATTCTCAGTGTCATCGGGTCAGATTACCTGCAAACAGTCTTCTTCTTCTTCTTTTTGTTTTACAGTGGTTGGGCTGGGTGATAAAATGATATCGATAATTATCACGATATAACCTTTCCTCGAAAGAAACATTTCGATATAACATCGATAGAACTCATCCTGTCCATGTTTTGACGGACAACACGAACAGCCAATGATAATGAGAATAGTGCTGCACTGAACAAATCACATGGCTAATGACCAAGGATTTTGCGACAGCAGAAAGTGGAAACACTACCGCTTTTGTCCACAGAGGTGCCAAAATCAACAAAAATGAAAAGTTCCTTGTAGGGGCTTTAAAAGCTGACGTGAAGATTTAGCATTCAAATCCAAAACAATAGAAAATGTGTCATTTTTTTGAAAACAGTCTCTTACATAGGAGATATCTATTTGTATGACAGGAAAAATAATACATGGACCATTGTGTCTTTAAGGTTACATTAAGACATACTTTATACGTGAGTTATGCATTAAAAAGGAGTTTGATTGCAAAATCAATTTCACTTGGCCATTAAATTTAGTTCCATCATTAATTCTAAAGTCATACAAAAACACTCCAGGACACTCTACACTTGCTTTTGTTGGTTATTATGCATTTAAAGGTTCAGTGTGTAAGATTTAAGAAAGGGATTTTTGTCAGTAATTGAATATAAAATAATCCTAGTGATGTTTTCACTGGTGTGTTTCATCTAAATTGTATGAATTGTTGTTTTCTTTACCATAGAATGAGCTCTTTATATTTAAAAAATTTACATTTACATGGAGGGGGGTCCTCTCTGTGGAGGCCCCCGTGTTTTTACTGTCGTCCAAACTGGACAAACTAAAACCTTTTTCATGACAACTGAAGTTCACCACAGGTTCTCTTTCATGTTTGGAAGGAGAGGGTGAGGTGAGGAGTATTCAGCTGCAACATGAAACTTCACCACTAGATGTCACTCAATTCTAGACACTGAACCTTTAAATACACAGTGTGTTATACATAAGTTGTGTGAGATTGTTTGCAGAGGAAGTTTGACCTTATAGTCAGTAGTGTTTAGCCTAAATTAGCATATGCCACAGAAACAGGATGTACAAAAAGCAATAAGAAAACAAAGGAAAGGGCCAGGCCAGAGTTATGTGCGTTGGAATAAGCCACACTGGGTGAACTCTGCTCCCCGTCTGGCTTCACCTTCAACACTTTCCCCTCTCTAATTGGAAGTATTGCGGTCAAGCTCCAGAAGGAAGCAGTAGAGCCAAGTAGTATTATGTCCATATACCACACTGCTCTTATAGTGATGAGAGTGTGTCAGTCAGAGTGGTGGGTGGGTGACAAATGTAATGTTATAAAATGTAAACATTTCCTGAAATGTAACAGGAAAAGCAGAATATTTTAATGAATGTTTTTTCAAGAAAAGTTAAAACATGCAGGGTTAATTCAGGGGGCTTTTAAATCAATAACAATGTCAGATGTATCTTGAAGAAGGTTGCAAAGGAGCGGAAAATTTCTGGTAAATTTCCGGAAACTTTCCATGGGAAGTTAAGGTGGGGAATTTTGGAAATATTCCAAATTAGAAACTTTCCATGAGAATTATGGGAATTTATGGGAATTTATGGGAATTATTGGGAATTATTGGGAATTTATGGGAATTAACTGTAAATTGGGGGTAATTTAAACAAACTGGATCATATCCAAATATAAATGTAAATATTTTTGTTTTGTCATAAGCAGACATCCATGCAAAATAATAATAATTAAAAAACATGACATTTCAACAGATTTATTTGAGTAGAACTTTAGTTTCATTTCTTGTATGAAATTTTTTTTAATGAACAACAAAAACATGAATGTTGAGTAGCCTCTTAAATGGTCAATGAAATGAAAAATAGCTTACACTTAGCACCTATTTTTATTTAATATTTCCAAGTTAAACATCAATACTATTATAGATCAAATATATTGACCACATAATATTATCCCATATATTATTAATATTATCAAAACTTACTTGACTTCAGATAGTCCTCGGGCTCAAATGTGTGGCTTCAATAGTCTTGAAATCAGATGTGCATGTGATGGAGGAATGCACAGTGCATGTAGGGGGTGTGGCCTCAATAGCCCTGCAGTAAGCAGTGTGCTGTGTGCATGTGATTGAGGAGTGTACGTGAAGTAAATATGGTCGTTTTAGCTGAGATTATGCTACAATATATTTTCCCCAACTATATTAAAGTTCCCTGTTGAGGGTCAACATCCAATTTTGTAAATTTCAGATTTATTCCCGTTAATTCCCATATATTCACGTTAATTCCCATAGAAAGTTTCAAACTTCCAACCCTAATCTTGAAAGAGTGGAATATTGATGCTTTGTAATAAGGCAAGGGTTTGTTATCCTGAAAAAGCTAGCAAGAGCCGGCCACACTTATTATGGCCTGTCACGATAATTACTATATCAACTTATCGTACGATATATAAACATGAAGTCATTCATTTAGCCGACCTTGATAAATTGCCCATTTACTTACATAATGCTCGGGGCACACCGACTGCAGAACGGCTTGCTTTTCATTTCTGCGCCTATGTTAACAGATTTGAGCTGGCACAGTGACTGTGGTTCAGCCATGGAAGTGGCGCTGCTCTTGTAGAGATTTGAGGTCTTGTCATATTTTCTCCGCGCGTGGTTCACGACAGAATATACAGTTAAAATGATCATTCAGCAAGGTTTCTATGTTTATCTGTCGGATATGTCATACACATTTATGTTTGCAACACTTCCCGTAGTCTAACGTTTCAAAATAAAAGCAGTCCTGCGTTACCAGGTTTTTATAGTGAAATATTTGCAGGAGTGGAAGATGCACGGCTTCGTACTGTATAGAACTGGTATTCATTTGAGTACATAGGACTACCAGAAATCTTAGAAAGGTATTAAAAGTTAATGTAAAGAACTTCAGTTGGGTAGTAGTACACTTACACACACACACAGGCCCTGGGCCAGCCCTGCCCTCACTCACGGAGCGAAACTGACAGTGAACCAGAAATTAGATGAACTTCAAACATTTTGGGTTTAAGCCGAATGAGTAAGGAGAGCTCATTAACGCGAAGAAAGCTGTATGTCGACATTTGTTAGGAAAGGAGGTAGCAAAAAGTGGGATTACAAGGTTTCCAGTATGTTCATTATTACAGCCGCTGCTTCTGGATTAGGGCTGTATGGTTGTCCTTCCACCCCACCTGTTCACATGCGCTCACTTACACTCACTCATAATAAACAGCAACAATAAATACAAGTTATTAGGGCCCAAACAATACTTAAAGGGATTATTTTCTGTATGTTTGATTCGCTCGAGAGTTTGAGGCACGCATTTAAACACATTGAAAAAGTAAAGTCCAATATATTGTACTCAGTTCACCTGCTATAAACAACACGAGATCCAAGATATCTGTACCTATGTCATCAGCATAGCAGTGATATGAAAGACTGTACTGCTGTACAACAAAGTGGGAGCATGCAATTGAAACAGAAAAAAGACCACAACTTGTTCCTTGAGAAACTTCAAATGGAATGACAACTTCATCAGTTTCAATGATATAGTGAATAATCTTCCAGTAGGATCAGAGAAAAGCTAATGATTATCATGGTGAAAATTAGAGATGTTTTTCATTGGCTTATTCGTCATACAGGTTTGATGATTAAAATAGTTCCATAGAGATTTTGTGTTTCAAAAACCCAAGAGGAGATATAATTCTAAAATAAGTTATTATGTATTATTATTATTATTGCCTATGATCATAATGTCTTAATAAATCGGACGAAGAAATTCACCCAATTAGCACTTTATGAGATGTTGTTCAAATAAATCAGATCATTATTCAAATAAAGTTTGTAACCTGTTCTCTAACAGTTAGGAAGTCTCAGGTCAACAACATAACAGAGAACAGGACAAAGTTGAGGCACTTAGTCAAATGAGAAGACTACAGTGTTTCACAGGCATGGATTTACAGTAATAAGGGAGCATGGGAAATGTGGTAGCTGAGTATTTTCTCACCATCCATTCCTCTCAGCTTGGCTGGATGTGAAACGCGACAAATTCCTGAGTATATCTCCTGTGTAAACTTTGCAACTGTGTGCTATAGACCGCACGGCAGCCCGCCACTTTATAAAAATAAAGATAGTTGAATAAAGCTGTTGCAATATAAACCAATCATGTACAAGGATCAACATTAAGGTTTGACCACTTGTCTGGATTTTTGAAGGTGGATTTTATGTAGGGCAGGTGGAAGAGAAAACTTACTTGTTTCAAAACTCCTCACTGTTGTGTGTTTGTGGGTGACTGGAGGGAATGATGTTGTTATGGCAAAGTCTTTACTCAACACAGTGGTTCTTTGATCATGTCAACAAAGCAGGCAGTTGGATCCACTGAAGCCTGGTGCAGGTAACCAGAAAAGTGCACTGACGTAGTTCAGTGCTTTTCATCCACAGATATTATCTAACCTGTGTTCTTGTGTGGCCATGCTACATCAAACAATGACTGCTGAAAAGTCACAAAAAGTGTATTAACTAGCTAGCTAGAGCTAACATTCATTCCATCCATTCCATAAACTGTAACCACTGAACAAAATGCTTTGTTTATTCAGTTTGTGTCAAAGATAGAAATTAATATTAAATTAGGGTGCCACTATCAATTTCTATTTTTATTCTGATAGAGTAGGCCAGTACATTTTGCAACATTTGCATATTATTACCAATCAACCTTCTCTACCGACACAGATAATAAATAAACACTTCAGGAGACCAAGAAAAAAGAAAGAGGAAGAGCAAGTACATTACAAAAAGCTATATCCAAATAATATTAAATATCTTAAATCAAGGTAAGGTAAGTCTCTTATTTTACTGACCAGGTTTAACTTGTTTTAAAAAACTTGGCAAGTAAAAATTTTTTTAGATCTGTTTTTGCAGTGCCCAGGATAAAATAAGCATTACACCTGTGCTGAGAAAAACTAAAGCCTCATTTAATAATATTAATCTAGCATAAATAGTTTCATAATATAGTGTTATTATTTAATATCATCTCTATCACGAGAAATCTATTGTGAAAAAAAAAAGAAGAAATGTAATTATTTTGGAAATAAGTGCAATAAGACGCAGTATTAGGGGCTACGTTGAAATGAGAATCGTTGGACATCTGGTTAAGATAAACTTTAACAAATAACACAATACTGGCTAATATGTTGGCACATCAGCAACACATTATCTAAGTATCAGTCCTGATAACTGCAAAGTTTAATTTATCAAGATGCTCCAAATTCCTCATTGTAATCAATTACGAGTTTATTCTTGTAAAACTAAAAGACTTTAGTGAAATTACGCCTTTTTTTTCTCGAAATCCAACCGTAATTCAACTATATAATCATATAATCACATTTTGCAAATGCATGTATGTATGCATGTAAAATTTGAGATTAAATTTTTTTCTATGGTTTTAAAGCTTTACATCTTAAAATGCAGACAGTATATGAAGGGATTTTGCTTGACACGGAATGCCTTGCTTGACCAATCAGAATCCTCAGAGCTGGAGCCACCGACCAAATGCCACAGAAAGCATCAAATATAAATAAGTTAAAATTCAACTGTACTAAGAGAGACAAAATTTTATTGCAAAATAAAGCTAAACGATTGTTTTACTATAGCCACCACTGTATATGTTGACACAAGAGTTAACTGTCATTTTGACCATTACTTTTGTGCCTGGAAAAGTGAAATGCACATGATGTGTACATAAACACAGGATAATGTGTGACATCCAGTCATCAAACTTCAAATTCTGTTACATTACCAATAACATTCAACATTTTACTCTCACATTCCGGCTCAATTTTAATGAATTGGACATCTATTTTCCTTCCAACTAGAGAAACAAAGCCTGTCCACTTGAAAAGTGATCTAAAGTCCAACAAATCAACTGTCATTCATTGAAAGAAACATTTCAAATGGGAATTGAGTGATTAAAAAATGCTTCCGCAGACAGCTCTTCTTAATACAGAGTTCCTTACAGTGAATGCTACTGTAGAATAAACTTTGGACTAATTCCATGGTCTCCATAAAGCAAACATCAGAACGAGAATAAGAACAACAGCAAATCATTCCATATGTTTTGTTTTTATGAGCATGGCCCAGTGAAGCTCTGTTCAAACAAAGTCAACACAGACCAAACATAGTGGAGCTAATGAGGCTGCATGGTCATTGCATAACAAACTCCTACTGTTGTCACATAAAAAGACTCTTTGGACCTGAACTCGTCTTCATGCTCCCTCACAGCTTAGCCCATGTTGACGTGAACTTTGGAGAATGTTCGCAGAATCAGGTCCAGACACAGTTTTACGCATGAACAATGCTGGGGGACATTTCTCCGCTCAGATGTGGAATTCTGGCAAGACGTTTGCAACAATATAGAAATCTCCAGCAATTTCAGGTTAGGGGTGGTGCAGCAGGCAGAGGACGGAAGCAACGTATTAATTCTGCCACAGAGATCAGTTGTTTTTTGTTGTCTCACAACTCATTACTCTCTGGACCTTTTACTAGGCATCTGGCTGCAGAAACTCCAGATAAAGTCTGGTGCCGCTCACTTAGACAGGGCCAGAAAATGTCAGGAGATTATCTGGAGTTTAGTGAATGTCTGAAAGCAGCTTTAGAGAGAAACAGCCTCACCTGCGCCATTCACAAAGCTTACAAACATGCTGTGGTGGCTTGTGTTGGCCAATGCAGACAACTGGAAAAAACTTTTTCTCTCTTCATAGAAGTATCTTTCTCTCCATGGCAGCCTGAACTCATGCAGTCCAACCACACAAGATAATTCCATGAGAGTGGGAAGGAGGACAAAAAGAGAGAGGGCGTTTCAGCAACCCCAAGCTGTTTGTAAAGCTGTGTTTGTAATTCTGGCTAGCACTTTGCTCGAGGTGCATGGTGATGCATTACAAACAGATTACTTATGTTACAGGAACTTTTCTTTTACTGGAACCATCATATAAACAGATCTTACATCAATAACATCCAAATGTTCTTGCATTTCAATTTTAAAGGTCCAGTGTGTAAGATTTAATCATCTACATTTTTACGAATTGTTGTTTTCTTTAAGCTAGCTCCTTTAAATTTAAATACTTTATATTTACATTAGGAACAGGTCCTCTCTACAGAAACTGGACAATCTAAACATGTTTTGAGTGTTTGTGACAACTGCTGCAACATGCAAATAAGTGTCACTAAATTCTACACACTGAACCTTTAATTCCCACTCCAAATACGAAGTTGCCTTTAAGTCCTGTCTACTCTGGAGTCTTTCAAATCCTCTTCAAAAACCTTTAAATTCTGAACTTTTATGGCTTTTGAAAAAGTCAGCACCATCACACCCTATCATTTTGGAGAAGACAATGGTGCAATAAACCATGTTAGGTAATTTGAATCCTTAAAAGTCGGGGGCTGGATTGCAGATAAAATTTGAGTGACCCAAATATCAGTTTCAGCAGCAGCAGGTTCAGACAGTTTTCACAGTCACTGATTGAGGTGAAATACAAATTTATAACTTGTAATTATAATTTGTTAACTACTGGAGAAGTAGACTTCCATTGTTTTCTGATGTAGGAGTCATCTGTTGGCTTGTATGCACAGCAGGAACTAAACTTGAGTCTAAACTTAGCTCAGCCAAAGTCCCAGTGCTGGTAATTAATAGCATCCAGTTTTTCAGGAACTTTTGGAGTAGGGTTTGCAGTGCTGAACACTGAATACCTGATTGTAATTCTGAAAATCTGAGCACATTCAGTATATAAACTATTTTAATAAATGGAAAAGGGGTGTTTACATTAAAACATATATACACATATACATAAACTACATATAACCAAGCAGTTCTTTAGGAACACCATACTAATGCTGGGTAAGGCCTTCTTTGCCGTTAAAAAAGCCTAAATTCACCATATTCACATGGTGGCCATATTTTTGTCTAAAATCACATCAGGGTGGGAAGCTCAAATGCTGTTGTCAACAAAATATTGTACTGCTGTGACCCGGGTTGTGAGTTGTATGAACATAAAAGTGTATGCTTTCATTTTACTGCCTCTCAACAGAAAAGCAACTAAAAAGACCGCAATAAGGGGCCTGAAGCTACCAAGATAACATTCCCATAACATTACACTCCCATAAGTAGCCAATTGTTGACAAAAGGCTGTTGAAGCTCATTGTGAGTCTACCATCTGCAACTTCTTGGCTGACAGGAGTAAAACCTGACATAGCCTCTGTTGTAGCCCATTCACCTCAAGGTTCAACATGCTCTATCAGAGTTACTTTAGCCTTTCTGTAACTTAAACCAGTCTGGATGTTTGTTTTTTGTCTGTTTGTTTTTCCCCCTACTCTAAGTCAAATATTGACTATTGTGTGTGAAAAGAGAGCAGCAGTCTTTAAGTGCCTTAAGATAATGTATATCATGATTTAAAACGAAACAAATACAATTGAATTCAATTTAATTCATTTTTGTTTTGAGAGCCTCAACTTAGGGCCAGAGTCAGGGCATTTCAAATACCCCTATCTAGTTAAGATCACATCACCAGCAACCATTTTCTCATCAATTTAGTAGAACCTGAGCACAATGGCCAGCAGCATTAATTACAACAAAGATGATTCTCTGAAGAAAAGTCATATGGTGTGTTCACGCCGAACACAGCACGAATCAAGATAACATACACATCCAATGCAAGGACGCATCTAAATGCAAATTTGCGCAGAGAGTCTTGGGTGTCAAAGGCGTCAAATGCTCCAAACACGCGTACTGCTCTTCCGCTGGCTTCCCCTGGTATTTCCACGACATCTACAATGCAGCAACTTGATCGCTTCAGCTAATATTCCTCCTCTCTTCCTGGGGAGAACAGGGAAATAGTCCCTGGCTGTGGTAATTTGTGTGTTAAGTGCGATCAACCCAAATAAACCCAAATGATCCTGCAGCAGGTTTAGGTCAAATTAGGGAAAAAGCGATTTGCGCCGTGTTCAGTGTGAACACACCATTAGTTTTACATTGGTCCTGACGATGAAAATCTGCTGTAATGTGCTGGGGACAGATGCAGACTGAAACACACAGAGATGAACTGTGCTCCCTCATGCTAGCCTATTAAAAGGACCCACAGAGAGGATGGAGTTTAGCATTTGGCACCAGTGTCATCCTGGCAGCTTTACATGCTAAAAACCCATTGGGATGCCTTCAAACACAAATGCACTGACTATAGCGCTGTGAGCAACTGCCACTGAAAAGAAGACATAGAGTTACCAGGAGAAAAACTGGCCTGTCTGTGCAGACGTCTGGATCAGCTACACAGTTGCTAGGTTTGAGGTTTTTCCTGACCAAACTATTTCTGACTACAAGCATTGGTCCTCAGTTAAAAAAGAAAAGAAAAATAACTGTGGGAAATCGACACACCCAGACCATTTTCTGCTCTTTTATTGCATTTGATTGCATCCGATGAAAAATGCAAAAGAAGAATGTATTTGTATGTACAAGGGAATTATACTTGATACAAGGGGTTAAAAGGGGCCCATTGTTGGTTGAATTTAGTTCAGCATTGGATTTCACACATTATGCTTTAATACCCTGTCGCAATAAAGAAAACTACTTGCAATCGGCTGTGCCACACTGTTATGGTACTCAAGGTAACACGTTGTCTCCCTACAGAGTAGGCTATGTGTTAGAGAGGTGGTTATGGTAAATGGTGTGTATTTATATAGAGTTTTTCTAGTCTTGATGCCCACTCAAAGCGCTTTACAGTACAGCTTTTACATTTACCCATTCACACACACATTAATACAGTGCATCTATGTGCAGCAGTTTCTCTAAGAGTATCTTGCCCAAGGACACTTAGGTACACATATTAGGGAATAGAGCCACCAACTTTCTAGTTAGAGGATGACCATTCTAACCCCTGAGCCACAGCTGCCCCTGTGAGCATGTGAGCAGGTTTACAGTAGAAATTATTTTTTCTTTGATGGGAAAAGTTGCAGAATGCTGTCTTTCTTTAACCTTTTCCTCCAGCAACAGGGAACACAAGCAGAGCGAGCTGACTACTCACAGGTGTCAATGCCTCACGAGGTATCTCTCCAGAGCCTTGACCCTTTAACAACTCAATAGAAATACACTTTTGCCTGATAACCAAACTTTGATATTGTTTCTTTTCTGCCAGATGTAAAATTCACTTAGTCTTTTACAGTTTGTGTCCTTAGCAATAACTAGCAACTGAATAAAAGTACAACAATCAAAATAAGCAAAACACTGGTCCTGAACCTTTCTTGAATTACTTAAAAAATCAGAGATATGGGAAACAAGTAGGTTTCTTGATTTGTATGCGAGTTTCTTTTAATAAAACAATGATATTACAATCGTATCTCTGCATTATTTGTAGGATTCTTGAGGTATTACTCCAGTCTGAAAATAGTAGACAAAACAAACAGCGGATCCAGACAGCTCCCACAGTTCTATTACTGCTGTGTGCTGTGGTTTCTGAGCACCACAGTGCATAAGACCCATCTCCTGGCTGTTCTACAAATTAGAGAGGGTTCCTGATAGCAATGCCATCCATTGTGTCCGCAAAGTTTGGAATGGAGTTTGTTTTTTGTATTAATGAGCTCCCCTCCCTGAGGAATCCACCAGGCAGGTCAATAAGAGGCAGACTGTGAGTAGGGGTATTTAGGTTCATGTGGGGGTCATAGTATTGGATTTCGAAATTTCAAATTTCGAATTTTAAAGGCTTATGAAGTCAGATTTACTTGACCCTACACTTTGGGTCCTATGGTATGAAACAACAGTTGGCTATGCAGGAGTTGAATTGCAGTAAGGAATAATTATGTCCTCTTCTGACTAGAGTTGGGTAACGTTTGGATTTTGGGAACAGTTTAAAGTGTATTCAATTTAAATATACAAATATAAATAAGTGTAAACCTTTTTTGTAATTTACGTAAGAAATTCACATTATAAAAAAAACTGAAATTACTTTACTTACTGTCTTTGTCTGGTTTCCCTCCTTCCTCATTGTTTTTACCTGCCCTAAGTTACCCCTGCCTTTTTTGTGTTTAAAGTCTTTGAGCTTTCCTCACGTTTCTGTTTTGCTCCTTTGTTAGAATCTCATGTTGGATTTGGTTTGGACTTGTGCTTACATTTTTTGACTTCCCTGGATTTCCCCATGTATCACTTTTGCTGGTTTGTTAAACCTTTGTTAGATTGTTTGCTTACCTACCACCAGTCTGTTCAATTAGATTCCACAAACCATATGTGCCTTGCTGTTTTTGTCTGCTTTTGGTCTGCCAGAAACTCTAAAAGTAACAAATGGTTTAAAATAAAACTGTTGCACAGCAGTGTTTTAGTCTGAGTAGCGCATTTGATATTTGTATGAAATCTGATATTTTCTAAAGGCACCAAACAAGCTACAGCACTTCCATCTTAATTATGAAAACCATCACAGCCAGCATGTGAAAGTGAAAGTGAAAGTAAAGAAAGTTATTTTTAATAATGTTCCATAAGTGAAAGGGTTGTTCTCTGGCCCATACCCCACCCTTCCCAGGTTTTCTGTAGGTTTCAAATTTAATTGAAGCTTTCTGAAGACTACAGTGAATGAAAAATAAGACCTATGTCAACATGAGTTTAAGTTCAATTCCAAATATTCTGAATTTAAATTTTCAGATTACTGAATTAGAGTTTTTAAGACCCAGTGGAAACCCTGCCTTTTGTCAAGTTTCAAGAAAATCCATTTGGCTGTTTTTGCATTATCCTGATCAAAGTCAAAGAAATTGCAATGAAAACACATTTACCAGAGATAACAACCTTGAGAATCCAATGCCTATTGTTATGTTTTTTAAAAAGGGTAGGTTGATATTCAAAAGGGTCTTCCTTAAGAAAACGACCTCATAGGTCACCTCATAGGTTAATATGACCCATAGTTACGGTATATTGCCTAGTTGCAATAGCAATTCTGACAGGCACAGGGGGAAGTAAGGTGATGTAGTGTATAGGGCAAAACAGTCCACATTTGGAGGGGGTTGGGGTGAATGGATGGGTCAAAAAAAGACAGGACATTCACATAGAAGATCATCATTGTCCCATGAAAACAAGTGTCAAACACATGATCACATGTTCAATGCTGTAAGCATGATGATGAAGGCCCTTTGATGACCCACCTGTTCATGTAAAAACCAATCATGTACGTATAGTCAAGACCTTACAATAACATAGTTCGCAAATGAGCATAGGGGCCTGGGGCCAGTAACACTTGTGCAAAACTGACTGCTTTCTGCAGTCTTTCTCCGCCTGGCCCCCTTGTATAAAGTCTGCAGAAAGTTTGACAGAGCTGATGGATATTCACTGTGAGCGAGTGGGGGGGGTTGATGACACTTCTAACAAGCGACAGAAGCAAAAATGGAAAAAACTAAAAGAGAAGAAATATCTCAGGATGAAAAAGTGAAGCCACAAACAAAAACAAAAACATGTGATCACTCCTGCACAGTGAATACGTTACATCCTGACTCTGTCTGCTGTCCCACCCCTCACCTGAATCTTGCAGAGAATGTCTTGCCATTGTTAATGCAGAGAATCTCCTGCTGTGTTGTGCATGTGTGAAAGGCAAACTGCGGAGAAAGTCGAACCTAATTCCTGTCATGTCCGAAAATGCTGTATTCATATGTAGTCCATGGTTATGACCTATGGGTCGTATCTAAGGCTCTGTCCCATTCCCTCTCCTTTGGCCCTACCTCTAGATATGAAGGGCCCTTCGCTGAGAGTGTGCCCCTCCTAACGGAGCCACAAGGGAGAGGGCTAGAAAATCTTCCCTAGGAATTGGGACACCACTCAGCAGCCAACCAACATCATACAGTGACATACAATATCAACTGATGTTATCTGTTATCAAGCAACACTGTAAAAGTGACACATCTGTTAATTGCAAAGAGACAGGGCAGATTGATCTATTGATCAATACACAGTCAACGTGTTTACATCGGTTATTTAAATGTAACGTTAGTCCTGTCCACAGAAACTTCTGCCCTGCACTGAAAATATTATAACATGAGCAGGGACGTTTTTTTTCAAACTTCATATAAGCGACATGGGAGTAATGAACACTACTTGTTACTCTCTCTCAGACAGCAACGTGAAAAGAACTGATCACGGTTTGGTGGTTCAAACAACCCAAAGAGGGCAAGTGGCTCTTCATCAACAGCTTCATTCACCACTGAAAGTGATCGACTGACCAAATAGCTCAGTGTCCATTTTTAAATAGTACTTGACAGTCTTCTGCTAACTCAGTGACACTGTCACACAAAAATGTTCAAACAAGACACACAGATTTAGTAGAGAAGATCATCTCAGGTTGGCCCCGGTCAGCCATGCGACCGAGCAGGACAACAACAGTTAAACCCAGCTTACAACAGCTAACAACATGTTTATTATCAAGGCCAGAGTACCAAGGTATTTGGCCCAATTACCCATAAAATGCTGACAAAACTGTAAAGGCATCAAAAATAAATAAAAGATTAATTTTCCTTCATCTTACCTGTAGTGGGGCTGACTGGAATCTCAGTTTCTGAGGACAGAAAAAGAAAAATAAGAAACAGATGATGACTGATATTTTGAATATCAAATGTTATAGTCAGTTTAGATTCACAGCAGTAACAGTGAATGCCAATGGTGACCTATTTTCACACCAAATAAAAAGCACAGAAAATTCCATAAAAGTTTGCAAACCTCTGAAACATATATAAGCATATTTCTCCTGTCCATTTATGTTGCCACTATGTTGTGTATATCAGGGTCAAAATATTACTGTACAGCGACAGCCTTGTTCATGATTATTGTCTGTCACTCAAAACTACCATAGAAATTGCCATGAAACTAAACTTATACGCAAAACTTTCCAGATCTACCTTTTCAGTCTATATGGGTGCTTAATTTCCTAAAATACAGGTTTTGCAACCAAGTTGTATCACAGCTGCTAAACAAACATGTGTCAATCTCATAACAAAGTCACCAAATAACACGAACAAAGTTTCACCAGCAGCTGAAGAAGCAGTGTAGCCTCATTAAAAGCCACATTGGTTTCCTTACAAACTGCATATAAACCACCGCTCTGCTTTAAGATGCAGTAGTAGTCACATATGGTCTGTCAGTGGTGCTTTGATGCTGAGAAAACAGAAACCCATATAAAAACTTGCAGACACTTGATGAAACAAGATGAACACAACACCATATAAGCTATTAAAGTGAGGGTGGAAGTATGCTATGAACTGCCAAAGCCCTGTAGTATTAAGCCATGGTGCTTCTTGTTTTATTTGATGCACAATTTTATGGGCAAATAATAAAAAGAACAGAAAGAGAACAAGTCCCAGAAAAGGACTCAAATCAATGAGAAAGATGTCACCACAAGACATAAACTAGTATTACTCTCCTTCCTGGTGGGCAGTTGATTGGAAATGCCTTTTGATTGCCACTCAAAAACTAGATCTGATGTACCATGAAGACAATTCTACGTACTTTGTATAGACAGTCATTTAGTGAATCTCAGAATTAAACAGTGCAAAGAACGGGTGAGGAGGTCTGGCTGGATGTGAGTGTGTGTAGCTGCTGAGCAGAGAGGAGCCTGGAGGCAGATTCAAGACATGACTTTGCTTGTCCCTGCACTCAGCATTTCAAACACAACAACATGAGCCAGGACCATGGATATTTTTCACCTTGAGGATCAACCCCTTTCCTGGCACGCCCTTGTCTTGTTAAGCTCGATAATGGTTTTGTCAAGTCAATGTGCATTCTGTTATGACAGACATTCATTTAAGACAAAGTCAGCATTTCCAGGGTCATCAAAGCACATGACAAATTTAAAAATACATCCATCAACAGGCTACACCTACATTTACACCTCATCTCCTCAAATTATTATTAGAACATTTACCAAATCTATACATTTATATCTGCGAAACATTTATAAAATTGGGCACCTTAAACCATCAAAATTCTACACACCCTTAGTTCAAATTATTTTACACTAAACATCTCTTCCTCCTGCTTAGCCACTAAAGATTTTAGTTGAATGTATGTGAATATAAATATTAGGACATCCCTGAATGGCCAGTTTATACTTAGAAGGCCATAAGCATGGTAAAGGTGCTGCATAGGTGCAGTGTATCAACAATATCATTACCACAATATGATTTTCATCAACAGCAGTAATTGTGATAATGATGTTGTTTTACTGCATCATAACAGTGATGATCAGGTACATCTTGTCGGACTTGACACCATAACATGCAGCTCACATGCAGAGAACAGGTTTTTCCACTGAGAATCCTGAGTCAGCAAATGAATCAAATGCTTAAGCATTATCTTTCAATCTGAAATCAGGTCAAGTTTCCCAAACATACACATTACATACACATCTTTAACTTCCTTATATAAGTTATATAACTATATTAGAATCTAAGTTAAAAAACAAAGACCATCAGACGTGACCTATTATTTTTAATTTGCAGTTAGCCACATCCATTTCCCAATCGTTTGTTTTGTCAAAGAGTGCAGACCAAGCACATTAACTGTTATCTGCAAAAGTTTGCACCACAAAGGCTTGGCTAGACATGACAACAAAACCCTCTAACTCCGAGTGTGTAATCTTCAACTGCCTTATGATCGTATAGAATCAATCAAGCACTTTGACACACTGATGCACAAACCCTCCAATAATGCCATGAAGCAGTCCTGGTTATTTATTAATACAGAAAAATGTAAGTGGCAGATACCACATCAACAAATCTATATTGTCTCATTGTTATGTCACATAATCCTCATTTAAATTTTCCGAGAGATTGAGATGATGTGAACTAATATGCTAAATATGAGCATACACTTTTCTCCATTGTCAATGTCTGCGTGTTTGTTGATGAGTGTGTCTGTGTGTCAGCTAGAGCGAGAGAAAGAGTTACGTCAATTGTATTGATTTTGGCTGCAACGCTTTACACCCCTGAAACTTCAAAAGTCAAAGTGTAGATGAGGAGTGCATTTTCATTTTTCGGTGAACTGTCCAGACGGATGTTAAAGCAACACTATGCAACTTTTTTACCTTTAACATTTCAGCTGCAAAGTAATGATTGTACACTGTCTTGGTATATGGAAAATGGAGCCACTTTCTTTTCCTCTCCTCCTGAAAGCCTGTTTTCCTTCAGTGAATGGGTATAATCACCTGTGAGAAGTGTGTAACTGACAGATGGTCAGATCTTAAACTGTCAGAATCAGGCCTAGCAAGTTTAGTGAAGTCTTACAAGTTATTAAAAAACATCATTTATCTCCAATATTCAGCCAGGAAACTATTCAAATATCAAGAATTCTGTACAGTTTGGTCTGTTCGTAACAGCGGCAGTTCTTCCATTTCAGGAAGCCTGGAGTCATAATGTGTTGTGTTTCACTTCAGTTGTTGAATTGCTATTACCCTACTTGTAATGTCTGAAGTTATATAGTATATGTCTGTCGTATTGGTTTTGTTTTGTTGTTTCCTTGTGTCCTTTGTGAAGTTCAGAGGAACATTCTGGCTGTAAAATGAAATGTAAATATTTCTTGGCCTAACATTTATTAATAGTTTAGTTTAGTTTTTTACACAGTACTCCAAAGCTGAACTGAAGACAGCCTAGAATGTTTGGACACAATCATACTCAATATAGTCAATATATAATTTAACAAATCAAAAGCTTGCTCTTAGGCTGAGGAAGTAAACAAACACTAAAAGCAATGACTTTGTTCTTGTTATTAAATCAGGCTGTCTTCTGTCAAACAGGCTTATTCCTCACATACAGTAGCTGATGGTTTCAGGCTACAATACTTTATTAGACTGAAATCCAACACTGGGAACAGTTTGAATTGGATTCCACAGTGAGTCAAACAATCAGTGCCTTGGAGTTTCACTTCACCTTCTCTCGACACTAATGTCTCAGTCTGAGTGAGGTCTCTCACCTGGTACCACCTGAACAGGGCCCAGCAGAGCAGGTAGGCGGCCAGGCTGAACTTGGCGGTACGGTATCTCTCCGGTAGACAGGTCAGATACAGGAGAAGCTCCGAGCGTCCTCTGCTGCTCGGCTCCTCTCTGCGCCCCGACCCGCTGCTCCCTGCGGCCGAGTCTCTGCTCCCACCCGGGCTCTCCATTCCCGATCCCCGCTTCTGGGAGCTTTGAAATGCGGCTCGGATGAAGTTGACAGCTTCGTTGAAACTTGCACGGAGTTGTGTTGGAGAACTACCTGCTGAGCGCCTCCATGCTGTCTGCTCCTGGGCAGCTTCTCTACACAACACTGCACGCGGAGCTGCGAGGCGCGCTCCCGACAAACGTGTTCACTGGTGTGAACGCATTTTATTTTTCAAATTAAAAGTCCAACACTCCCCTTCAGGTCCGAGCTGAGTGTGTGAGCCTGTGCATTCATCACTACTGGTCTCACGACGTCAAAGCTGGCTATATAGCGCCCCGTGGTGGCACAATCATTTCACACACTCTTTTCAGATGATTCAAAGAGTTGGCAGATTTGAAACTGTTGTTATCATACTGGAGGATGTAGTAACACTTCTTCTAAACTGCATTACCCCAAAATCTGTCTTCGCCAGGTGTAAGGCAATGCACCCACTTAACACTCTGCACAGCATGAAGGTTTTGTCAGCTGGGGTCTTTCTCTGCAGAGTTGCATGTCTTCACTGAGATGCTGTCATAGGTTTCCCCCCACAGACCAATGACATGCAGCTCTAGGTTCATTGAAGACTCTGCATTGTACTTAGGTGTCACTGTGAGTAGTTATTTGTCTCTATTATGTTAAGCCTTTGATAGGCTGGTGACCTGTCCTGGATGCAACATGCCTCTCGCCTATCATCAGCTGGGATCAATACATCTTACTGACTTGACTTTTCCCCCCGGACTCCTTGTGCTTTATTGTTTGCAGATCCAGGACAGCACCTGTGGCCTCATCCTGGCTCATGATGGTGGGTCGCGAATCAGAGGTCGTGATGGCGGAATGTGGATCATAATCGTGGTGGCAGCGCGTCGTGGATCATGATGGTGGATCATAACAATGGATTGTGGATCATTTTTTCTCCCTCATACTAATTCTTAATGACTCCACGTTCTGTACCAATACTGCTGTTGTTGTTAGACAAAATAACCTAGCCTCATTCTCCACTTACTGACTTTTTTCTGGAGCTTTCAACATCATCTCGCAGTTTTCATCAGCACACCCTGAAGGTATTGAGTGCTGACTCATTGTGACTTGACTCTGGTCTGGTGTCAAATTTACTCAAAATTTTTTGACATATTCTGTTTTCCCACAGGGGACACCTGCCTTGATCAGAGAAGATGTGGGTAAAGGGGGTAGATGGTTCATAATTCAAACTATAGTCAGTTACAAAAACAAACTCTTTATTATCGTCCAAACAAACAGAGTATACAGTTTCAATATCTTGTGAGACAACTAGTGTTTAAAGTATTATGAAAATGCAAAGTGGTATCAGATGTTGCAATTGTTGTTTCATCAACTTTATGGTTATTATGTTTTAATGTTGTATAACTGTATTTTTAACAGATGCATGTGAGGTGATACACAGAAAGCTAAATTTACATGTTTTTTTTAACTCCTGTTAATTAACGGAACTAAAACCTACATTAGATAAAACATACTGCATCATACAAAATAGCCAATCATATATTTTCTGATTTCTGTTGAGTAACACTACATCAGGGAACTGTCAAACACCTTGAAACATGCTTATAATAAAGTTCAGTTGATTTCAACTTTGTGCAGATCATCTGCAGTGACACGCACCACCTGAAACAACACAGAGTTATACATCATTACGTTATGATCAGAACTAAATATAATAGATTGGTACAAATAAATTTAAATTTATTTGCATTCAAAGTAAATCAAGAGGAAGCCACTAAGCCTTGGTCAGACCAGCTATTAACATCTGTTCTGAGAGCTACGGTCATAGATGAGTCCTAAATGTCTCTCCTGTGACCACTTCATATTTCAGATCGGATCTCACTGTGCTCTATATGCAAATAATAATGTTTGGTATTTGTACTTGCGAAGACCAAATGATGTCATTTTAACCCAGCCTGAGTATATGGATGTGATAGAGAGAACTTGGAGGACTCATTTGGGTGCATTCACACTGTCCATCTGTGATCGGATTGCTCAGGGATGTAAACTGGTAAAAGTGCAAAAGTAGAGCCATATGTACCTCCACCAAGGCCAGTCTGCTTAAAAGCAATCATGATGCACACACTCATAGATATCAATCCCCTTAATATGCCTGGTGGTTTTCATCAAGAATTATTTCCCTGGAAAATCAGTAAATTGTCAAAGAAATGCTCACTAAGTTAAAGAAAGTGGTGACATTTTTTTTTTGATCTGCCATTTTATCCAGATCCATGCCAGAGTGACAGCATATTAGGTGAGTAGTTCTCAGCAGAAGTGCGCCTTACATGGCAATATCACTGCTCAAAGAGAGGCCATTTCTGAAAACATTTTTCATTTGACCCACATACATCCATGCTTTGCTGCTCAGAACTACCAACCAAAGTTGTCAGGAAAGGAGGGAGAATGTAGGCTAAATAATAAATAATATGTCCACTAGGTTCATCTGTCCATTAGTCCTGCTGACTTATTTGTTTTAGTGTGTCAAAAATATTTTTTCATCCATCCATTAGACAAAACTCACTTCTCCTTCATTCTCAGTGGAATCATTTTGTTTGTGTGTGTGTGTGTGTGTGTGTGTGTGTGTCTGTGTGTGTGTGTGTGTCTCACCTTATCTCACCCTGAGTGTGAGCAATCAGATTTGTGAATGCATAACAAAGTAATCAAAGAGTTAGGGTGATTTTTGATAAGAGAGAATATCTGATGGGAGTTACTTAACATACATAGATGGTACAATCCATCCATTCTCACAAAAAAAAAGTGAATAAACCTATAATCATTATTCAGATGTTAATAATTATTGTATGTCATATTTTGTAATCCAATGGTTATTTTATACATTTAAAAACTGTCCAATTTAATATGTTGGTGTTAGAATTCCCTTTAAAACTGCTAAATATTAATCTTTTTAACCAGCAAAAACACCTGATAACGAATGACTTTGTTACATTACTTATCATCAACTGAAACATGGCTGCAACAAGATATGTGAGTTTATATTACACTCCCCACCCATACTCATATTCCTCCAAGCACAGGCAGAGGTGGAGGGGTCACAGCATGTTTAAATGTGACCATCAGGTAGCTTTAGCTCATTTAAAAAGCCTCATCATCAGCATTAAAAGTCCACACTGGGAATCACAAAAACCAGTTCAACCACTTATTGTGTACTGGCCACCTGCCCTTTAACTCTGATATAGTTCTTAACACAGTTAGCTATAGTGATTTCAACATTCATATAGATGTTGCCAATCACTCCATTCCATTCACTAATAGACTCGATGGGTTTAATTTAACATGTAAATAACCCCACTCACTGGTTTAATCACACTTCTGATCTTTTCTGACAAATAGATTTGGACAGAAATTCTATTAGATAGATAGATAGATAGATACTTTATTGATCCTGAAGGAAATTCAAGTATCCAGTGGCAGTAACATACATTAGACTTGATCAATACATTAAACTGGATCAATAAAGTATCTATTATTATAGATATTATTATTATTTGTTTTTATCATATAACACTGAGAACAACTGTAAGGAAAAAAACCTCTGATATTTACTTCACAGCCATGTGCTAATACAAAACAGGAAAGTTATCAAAACTTCACTTCACACTAGCGGATGACTTTGTTATTAGTAAAGGAACCTCATTGCGAACCACCCGTGATACTGTCACAACTCTGAAAAAGAAGGTAGTAAATCAGATGAGGTTGCAATGGCATAAGTATATATAATTAAAACATTTAAAACAGAAATGGTGGATGATTTTCACCTAACCTAGAAATATAGATAAATCACAAGGCAGCCCTCTGAAATGCCAGAACCTATTATTCATTATTTATAGAACAAAATAAAAAAACAACCCCAGGTTCCTCTTAAGCACTGCAGCTGACAGAGTCATACCTGTAGTTCTACTGACACATCAACGTATTCATTTAACTCTATAATGATTTCTTGAGCTTCTTCAGAAATAGAATTGTAACCATCACAGAAAAACAATCACCACACATTGTTGTGCATTGACCTTAGAACCAAGTTATTCCATGTACTCCAAAGTTATGGAGTTCCACAAGTTTCTGTTCTTGGTGCAATACTTCCACCTGCTGGAGAGATCCTCCGGAAGCGATGTCTGAAAAAGGTTTCTGTCTCTGAAAGTCAGAGAATTTGTTGCTGTTGTGAATGCATCTGTGCAGAGAACCTCACACTTCATTATGCATGTGTGAAAGGCAAACTGCAGAGAAAGTACAGACCCTATTCTCTGGAGAGCCTTAACTTTTCTGTTTTTTTCCCCCATCCCAAAAGATTTTACATATTATGATGTTACTTCTACTACCTCTTCTACTACTTCTCTCTCTCTCTCTGTGTGTGTCTCTCTCTCTCTCTCATTTTGCAGGTACTGTATCTCTGACTCGTGAAAGTCAGTGGTGAGAACTTCATTGTCAACTTTGGGGCTGAACTGATTCTCCAAACATAGTTGAAATGACGTCAGAGACAGAGTTAATTCTGAAAAGTGCTGACACTCACCTGATCATGGCAGGGGTCAGAGTAGTCACAAACATTCTGTGGGAACACAGACCGTATCACCATTTTCACCTCTTCAGGGTAAACATAGGTGGGCTGACGCAGATTCCCCTCACTCACTCCAACCTTGTGATACATCTGGAAGAAAAGAATTATTATTTCATTATAGCTTGTTGTTGTGAATATCGAAGACAGTCTTGTCAGCACATTTCTTTTGTTCCCATTCACCCTTTTGTGCTCATATTCCAGCTGTCCTCCTGCTCCTACTGACCCTGAGACATTCAATGCCAGACAAAATATAGTGGATGTAATATTGTGCCCCCATGGTGGAAGAAGGAGACATGATTCGAGATCTTCACCTGGTGCTTTAGTTACCAGTCCCGTGCAGGTACAATGTGAGAATGTATATAGTTGGAAAAAAAAAAATGAAAAGATACTAAACAAGTAAATAAAACTCTTCAAACTGAAGTCAAATACTCGTTACTAAGCCACTGACTCGTGGGCTCTCATACACCCGGCCTCCAGGCCCGAGCTTAACTACCCCTTAGGAGCATCTACCCAATGCCTTTTATAGTGGAAGCCCCTCCTACCAGACAAACCATAGAGACAAATATCAATTAACAAATCTCTATCAGATACGACATTGAAAAAAATATATATATACCCATCAGCATTTCACCCGACCTAGCCTGTCACAGAAATATCACACTATTATATTAGATGAGCATTTAAAAGAGCATTTCTGTGATATCATTTAAAACACCCCTCTGGACTGGCTTTTATGTGGTACACTCCAAATTCCCCTCTCCATAAATGGAGTTGGAATCTCCTGCTTCCTGTTTGCCAGTGGGACCAGGACCCTGCATGAAGGTGAGGGAGAGTGGATATAACATCACAAACACATGTGCCCAAAACCTTTAATAACAATAAATGTTTGTGAAATAAAACTGTGTGTCGTTGAGGTTATTTCTGACTATTTGTTGTGGACTCTGTGTATCAGTACAGTTTAGAAAGATTAAATGGTTTGTGAGTACTAGCTTAACAAGCTACCATGCTGCCTAATGATACAGGCATGCTAATGATGTGCTGCAAATAATGGTGTATATTAAGTATTTGCCCCCTTATATCTTACAGGGCATGGGGTAACCCCGTGACAGTTCATATACAATAAAATATATCTCAGATGGTATATGTCAAATACATGAGATATAATCTGTTCAGTATGTTCTGGATATATATTTTTTTATTTAGTCGTTTAGCAGCAACAAGTCATCCAAACGTGATGTTGAATTAAGTCTGTTGCTTTCCTAAAGGACCGATATGATCTTGTAAAGCAACATCATTTAGATCCAACGTGTCAATGTCCAGAAGATATATGGTTGAAGCACATTTGATGTGATTACATGAATACTGACCAGTTTCCTCTGTAGAAGCCTGTAGACTTTCTTCCGACGGGCAGGGTCACTTCTGAGTCGTTTGGCTGTATGGATCAAAGATGCTATCCACACAGGAAGTCTAAGGAGAGGGGAACATTTAGAATCTGACATGCATGTAGTGCTTCGGTTCTGAGCCGTGACAATAGAACGTTTCACTTCACCGTCTGGAAATGACTGACTCTATAGTGATAGATATATGTACACAGGTTTACATGTAATTATTCGTAATTGTGGTCAGAGAGTCAGCCAGTAATCAAAAATGAGATGAACCCTTGTGTTTTTAGTTTCTGTAATTTCAAAATGATTTAATATTATTTAATTGAATAAAAAAATAGCACTTTTCAAGCCTTGATGACTACTCAAAGCACTTAACAGTACAGTTTGGATGTGTATAAGTGGATAAGGATGCACTTGAACATAAAGCAGCTGAACTAAATCACCGTCTGTGACTCCTTAGTGCACTGCATGTGTACCAATGTTGTGCCACAGTCATATTATTTTGAACCTTCAGACTTGCAGAGGACACTAAAGTAGCATGTAAAGTCCTAATTATTTGTTGTTAAAAGTCACAGTTGAATACAAGTTGAAATTATTATATTCTTGGTGCAAGTTGAACTCCAGGTCATGTGACACATCCACACCTTTGCCATGCATTGATTCCATACTGCATCAAGCATGGAATTTAGATTTGTATCAAATTTATCTGGGGGGCTTACGTTGTTACCTCCACCAGGGAGGTTGTTTTGCTGTCTGTCTGTCTTTTAGTCTGTCTGTGTCGCGTGCCTGTCTGTCTGTCTGTCTGTTTTTCAGTCTGTTTCTGTCTGTCTCTGCCGGCTCAGTCTGTCGTGTGCTTGTCTGACTGTCTGTCTTCCAGTCTATCTCTATCTGTCTCTATCGTGTGCCTGTCTGTCTTTCAGTCTGTTTCTATCTGTCTCTATCGTGTGCCTGTCTTTCTTTCAGTCTGTCTCTGTCGTGTGCCTGTCTGTGTGTCTGTCTTTCAGTCTGTTTCTGTCTGTCTCTGCCGTGACAGAGACAGACAGACAGATTTTCTTGAACCTTGGTTTAAGGGTGGGGTATGGACCACAGAAGAACATATTAACCATTGAAGCACATTTGATTATTCACTTTCTTTAACGTTGCAAGATAGGTGCTTTCTTTATGAAAAACACCAGGTCTGCTATTTTGGTTTGGGTCTGTATAAAGATCTGGATGTATCTATTCTCAATATATGTACTGTATATGCAATATGGTGAAGTGGCCATCAGCCATGGCGGAGGTAAGTGCTCTGTGACTGCCCTTGTAATTTTATATTGAGATTTACATTGCCTCTGTAATCAGCTTTTCTTCATACATTTTGTCAGATATGGAAAAATCAATATGTCCATCCTAAACTGAGGGAAACCTTTATCTTACCCGAATGAAGAGCAGAGATCAACATACTCATCCATGAGCAAGTTACTGAGGGCAGCAAGATCTGTGAAGAAACATAGTGTCTGTGTGAACATGGTTCCAGCTTATGTAGCAGTGTCTGTGAGGGTTGACTGTCTACTGCAGTCTAGTTGAGATCAATTTAAGAAAAATACAAAAATAAATACAGGGAAAGTCCTATAAAAAGACATGTTATTACATATCACCTGTCATATTACTGATGTTTATTGTCAGGTTTTTTTAAATGCAGCTTGTGTCACGAAGCAGGTTTTGTATATACTGACAAAATGTAAGAGTATATACAGTATATTACTAACTAACAGCTGCAGTGGCTTCAGTTTGAATTTAAAAGCAGATCAAGTTTAATGAGAGAGCTACAGCTAAGACTCGAGACATCCTACGGTGTCCTCGACATCTTCTCTTTGCTGAATTTGATCTTCTGCCCTCAGGCAGACGATACACAGTTTAGGTCCAACAGGTTGGAAAATGATTTTATTAACTCAGGCCATCAAACTATTCAATTCTAGTTAGACATTTCCTGTTCACTCCTGATGTCTGAGGAGGGTTTTATTTTTGGTTTTATTGATGGTTTTACAAGCCCTCTGTTTTCTGTAATGTGATGTATTTATGTATTTTAATGTTTATTTTTCTTGTGCCCAAGTTTTTTTTTGCCTGGCTGCAAAACAAATTCCCCCTCTATATATATAGGACAGTAACATTGAAGTTGACAGAAAGTGGTTTGTTTTTTCCTCTAATTATTCCTAAATGTCGTGTAGGCTCGCATCTAACATCCAAACTCAAACTGGCTAGGTGTGCCTTGTGCTCTGTGACACAGTCACAATCATTTCTCATCTCTCAGATCAGTTTGTTTGTTGTCAGTATGTTTTATACTCTTTATCTGAATGTGGTGATCTGGGGCATCACTGACAGATGTAATTGGACAGATTCAGAGGGTATGGAAAACAAACAGACAGTTCCCATTGTTGTTAAAATCAAAACTCAGTCCAAATTGATTTTGTTTCCGTCAAGTCTAGTGTTTGAATCAGTCCAATTCATGTGACTGGAGTCTACATCTTTGGCCATGTGACTCAAGTCTACATCTTTGGCCATGTGACCCTGCACTGCAAGTGTCTTTGCTCCAGATGACCTCTGTCCCTGTCTATCCATGCAGTTATGCAGTTATGGACATTATATATAGACCTTCAATTGATTATAATTTCCATTACTGATTAATGTGTCAGTATTTTCTGAATAACTTTTAAGTAACAAAAAAAATGCCCATCAGACATTCTGAGAGCTCAAGAAGACCTTCACTTTGAAATTCTATTCATAGTTAGCACAAGAGAAGCAGCATATCTTTACATTTGAGAACCATCAGGATAACATTGGGCCAAACACAACTCACATTCCTGCCTGATGATTCATTTGAATGATTGACAAATTATAAGAATTACAGAGATTGATAAAGATAACAATGTAGTATCAAACCTTCTAAAAGACTGTTTGCAGTATCAGTCATTTACATGAGAGGAGATGAGTGAGGATGAGTCACGACCTATAAACAGACTGTGGTCATGACGTCTAGAGTGATAACATCATAGCAAAGTAGAACAAATGTAACTTACATGTATCCACTGTGAGGGTCAGAGAGCCTGCAGCACCACACGACCTGAGCACAAAGAGTCAACGTGATCTGAGACGTTAGAGCTGACTTTGATCTAAAACTGCGTGTGTGTGCGTGTGTGTGTGTGTGTGTTCACTTTATTTATAAACCTGATCAAATCCGCTCCCGATGATTCTCTTCAGTGTATCTCATTCCTCTATGCGTGGTTAACATTAGTTAGCTCAAACAACCAACCTGAGACCGTGAGTTCGGCTCTGCTCAGTCACCACAGCGCCCCCTGCGGCCAAAAGGGGTGTAGGTTGGAGTTGGGTGGGGGTGAAGTTGTGTGCAGAGCAGATAATGTTATTTTGTCTGCTTTCGAGTTGAGTCTTATTATTGGGTAATTCATTATATAATGTGTTTTAATTAGTGTTGTTATTGAGTGGAACAGTTTCACCATGTTTCTGTGGCACAAAGTGGAAATACTCAGAGAACAGACGCCTCATTTACTTTAGTAAAATACCTGATGAGTTGAGGCGTAACTATGATCCTGCATGTAAAGGCAGATTCAGTACCTAACTTTTAAGTAGATATTTTGATAGAACTTCATATATTTATCCCTCTGTTTATTTTATACATTTTATTCTAGTTTATGTATTTATTATTGTATATTTATTTGACTTGTTCTTTCCAAATCTCTTTTAGGATGTTTACTTTTCTATTTATCATTTTCATATCTCTTAACAATTTTCAAATCGCATCTTTGACTGATTCTATTCACATCTCTTTTCAGATTTGCTTTTCCTGATCTCTTTCAGTATTTAATTATTTCATATTTTCACATGTTCACAATTAGTAATCATTAGTTATTAGTGCATAAGAACAGCCACTCAGCTATCTATATATATGTATATATATATGGACAGGGAACAAAATGCAAGTTCATTTGTAGCTAATATTCAGCATTGTTTGCATTGTCTCTCTACTCAAGTAGAATAATATAATATGAATTCTCAATTTTTTAAATTAAGGATAGACCACAGCTGAAATCCATCACTGTTGAGTTTGACTCCAACATCATTTATGATTCAAAGATTCAACAGATTGTTTTAGGCTGCATGTAAATAATACTGAATGATGTCCACTTTTTAAGCATATAATATATTCATGATTAAATCTGCACATAAAGCATGTTTAGAGAAAACTAATGGGTTTGATCATCCTGAGTTGAGGATATTTATGAGTTTTCCATTTCAGAAACAGAGAAACGTTAAACTCAAGTTCTGTTACTGTAGTTAAATGTAGTCAAAATAGTTTAACAAGATTTAAGTTACCGTGTTTAAATTTACAACATATTAATGAATACATTTATGACATCTGATTTTGATCTTCTGCTTTAACCAGCTCTAGCTCCAGCCCTCCACACTCTGGCCACATGAGGTCGGGCATTGTCCTGCACCAGGAGGAACCCAGGGTCCACTGCACCAGAGTAATGTCTAACAATTGCTCTTCAAAGATATTCCTCCCCAGACAATCACTGACCCACCACCAAACTGGTCATGCTGGATAATGTTACAGCAGCATTACGTTCAACACAGGGTCTCCACTCTTTCACATCTGTCACATCACTCAGTGTGAACCAGATCTCATCTCTGAAGAGAACAGGGCCAATTCTGGTGTTTTCTGGCAAATGCTAATCACGCTGCACGGTGCTGGGCTGTGAGCACAGGTCCCACTAGAGGTCATCAGGCCCTCATGCCATGGCAGTGCTCCTGTTCCTCCTCGCACAAAGGAGCAGATACTGGTCCTGCTGCTGGGTTGATGCCCTTCTACAGCCCTGTCCAGCTCTCCTTGTGTAACAGTCGATCTCCTGGTATCTCCTCCACGCTCTTGAGACTGTGCTGGGAGACACAACAAACCTGCTTGTGACCACATGTATGGATGTGCCTTCCTGGAGGAGCTGGACTACCTGTGCAACCTGATTGGGCTGCAGGTACCGCCTCATGCTACCAGTAGTGACAAGGACACAAGCAGAACACAACACTAGAGAAGAATCAGTCAGGAAGGATAAAGAGAGAGCAGCTGTCTGTGGCCAGCACATGTAAAATCATTCCTTTTGGGGGTTGTCTTGCATACATTTGCACAGACGCAGGTGAAACGGATTCATTATCACTTGTGCTTCTTAAATGGACGGATTGATATCGCTGAAGTTTAACTGACTTGCTGTTATTCTGTGATGATTAAGTGTTTCCGAGCAGTGTATTTCAAATTGTATTGCAATATACACTACACTTCCAGTTTTATCACCCACTAAAAATGGAACTCTTAAACAATGAATGAGTGGATTGACTAAAATGAAATAGTATTGCATTATTAATTTCTTTCCAGTCTTTCACTGCTGCTACTGTGTCCTTTAAAGATAAATGTGCATGGTCACATATTAATATTTCGGGCTCAACTGGGTTTATATGGCGGCCCTTCTCTGTATTTACCCGTGTCATTGTTAGTTGTCCTATCAAAGCTCCACTGACAATGGCGTTTTGCATTCAGCATGACTTAACACACAATGAGCATACAGCTGTTCCCATCTCAGCTAAGGTCCAGGGTTAGGTGGCGTTTGTTAAATCTGCTTTTTGGAACAGGCCGTGGAACATTTTCTTTAAACAAAAACAACTGCTTTAAATGATCTTTAATTGTTTTCATGATGTGTCAGTTCACTTCACATTAATCTCGATAAATAATCAATCTCATATCTTCTTGTCTCTCTGTAACTCCATAAAGTCCTTCTGCAGATGTCACTTTAAAACAGATCAGTCACAGTATACACCAGGCAACTGCAGTGTAGTAGCATCATGGTTCCTGGGCCCACTGATCTTCACAGTGTCTTTGTGTGACCCTGCTGACTCTCAGTATGGTTTGCCTCCGACATCAGCAAGCATCTCTTGCCTCTCTGCAGCAGTAGGCATGTCAGGTCTCACCCCGTTTCTTCTCCTCTCCACCATTACGTTGTGCTGCATGGACAAAAACAGAAAAGATTTTGTTTAGAAACCCATTACATATTTGACTTGCTGATACTATTGCTTTCTATTATCAGGAGAAAATTGCATGTCTACTCGCACTGGAAGTAGATGCAGCAGTAAAAGCTTGCTACAAATTTAGCAAGTCAAAGTCCATTTTTAAATGATGACTAATACTCCTCACACTGTTTCATATTTTTAATTAACAATATGGATTTTACAACAAAGATATGGAAAGCAAAAAGATAAGAGCAATCCAATCCAGGCAAAATAATAAATAAATAAAAAGAACAAATTTACTAGACAATGCAGATCATTAAATCAGATCATTATATTACCCCATGTGTACAATTTCAAAAAACCCTATCACTTTGTTATTACAGGGGATTTAATGTAGATTGGGGACAGTAAATCTTTGGATAATTTGCTGAATGGGAAAGTTGTTTAAATGTTCCAGAGTTTTCTTCATTCCCTTTGTATTTGCTTCTTTTACAAGATATCTCGAGGGCCCAGGGATGAAAAAATCCTTTTTCCACTGAAATTGCAACTTGAAATTATTACACTAGCAAACCAATTCAATGAGAGAAATATCTAATCACTTTACTGCATTCTCGAGTATTTAGTATTCCAGATAATTAAGTCCAGACTTTCTCCAGAGGTTTCCTTGCACATATGAACAACGCAACGGGAGATTCTCAGCTCAGACAAATTAACAATAGCAGCAAATTCTCAGGAGGATTCACGTGAAGGGTGGTGCAGCAGGCAGAGGTAGGATGGAAAGTATTAATTCAGCATAATAGTACAGCAGGGAAAAAGTCTAGGAAAATTATGCTTATGTTTGCAGTGATATTATGGTTATCTTCAGGGGTGTGAAGTAAAACTACTAAAGGAGTGTTAATTAAAAGAAAATGTACTCAGATAGAGGTAAAAATTTAGTTAGTCAGTTAGAAATCACACAGAGTTAATTTTACTGAAGGGGAAGAAATCAAAACCCTGTATGCTAATATTAATGACACATGATCAAAGCTACTGAAATAAAGAATCAAACAGAATACATCAACAGAAAATTCACAGATGTATAAACATAATAAACTTGTTTTTGATAATCTTCTACTGGATTGAACAATGAGTCATTTGTTGCACACATCTGTTTGAATGCCACTTTGTGAATCTTACACACCTCAAACAATCTGCAATTAATTAAACCTCACTGATGAGTGTAAAATGTCACAAGTCCATTGAGCCTCTCTGGTCTTGCTGTTCATTTCTTTGAAACTCTGGTTTAATTCCTTGTTGATCACAGCTGACATATAGAAAAAACATTTTAAAAAATAACATCGGGAGCCAAGGAGAAAAAAACCATTTGTGGGCTGATCTGACATGAGAAGAATGTCCTCTGTAAAGAAAATGTTGCTCTGTTACTTCGATCTTTTTTTGGAAATCTTGAGAGATTTCACACAAGTTTGTGAAAGTACTGAAGATATCTACTTGGGTCTTAATTAAAAAAGCTGAACCATTTTAGTGAAAGGGAGGGGACTAATGCTTGAGACTCCTCTTTTGCTCATTTCAGACAAACATGTGACACCTCCATGACTTCTGCCCCTCAATGCCCAGTTGGTCATGCAGCATCAAAGAGGGAAACATTGCTGTCTCCCCAAACATGGTCAGCTGAGCATAATGCCAGACGACATGTCTTTCAGGTTTGTTGCTGTGCAGTTCACACACTGACTCGCGACAAGGGGTCACAAACTACATGATCTTTTCACCTGGTAACAGAATGAAACATCATGCTGGAGTATAAGAAATGAATCAGTGGACATTCACAAATTGTTTTGTGCGGCTCAAGCTCAAACTTAGCCTACTACTCAATTTATTTCTACAGGACTTTACATAAGCTCAAAATGCAAAAGTCAAGGAGGCAACTCACCACTACATGCACCTTTACCAGCATCATCCCCGTTGTGCGATGCGACTGGCTGCAGTTGTCCCCGATTTGTGTAAATATTTAGCTTGCTACAAGTAGAGTCCGAGTCAGCAAGCTTCTCAAATCATTTCTCTGTGGAGTTCACTCATAGCAAATGCAAACTGCTGATCGAACGTGGGTTTGGCTCTGATCTAAGGCTTTGGTCTCTGACTTCCAAAACTCCTTGGCCAGTGCAGAATAATGCTAAAAATTGTGTGGTGTGAACTACGCTTAAGCAAGCCACAGGTATGTCTACTGAGAATCAAAGCTGATGAAAGCAATGCCATCCAACTGCATTTACATGCACAATGTATTTGCTAATATTTCTTTTTGAATTAGTGTAATTACTTTGTTCTCTTTGATGCTGGAAAAAAAAAACTTACCCAGTATTTCCTACAGTTCTTATATTTCAGGAAATAGGCCGAACACTTGCCCTTATCATAGTTGTAGACATCCAAACACTTACGAGACGCATCACTTTCCTGAAAAAGAGAAGCATTTGCAACAGAAGAAAAGGATTAGCCATTTAGAGAGAATGTCATAAGCCAACAGTATGCAGATGTTTGACACAATGCAGGATGTCAAGTGACAGTACGCTTACTTCGATGCATGGGTTTATGTCCTGATTCCGAAGTTTTTTTTTTTCATTTTTATCCATCTGGATCTGTGTACAGACGGACAATGTGTAAAGGCTTAGACATTTCTCGTAAGTAGAGTCTTGGGTGTGAGAGTGTGTGTTTAGTGTCATACATTTGATTATTATGGATTAGCTCATATTAATTCATAAAATATTGGTGTGTTTTATATTGACACACAGGTACCATTGAAAGTCCTTGAACAATTGAAATGTCATTTTGCATTTTACTTTCCTTCTACTAACTAATCAAAGAATTACCTTTTATCTGAAAAAAAGAAGAAACAACTTCACAGAAACCATTGACTGATGCACCACAAGAATATCAAGAGCAATGCTATTATAATTTTGTTGACAGAAAGTAGATTATACAGAGAACTGAAATTTTGCTATTTTATTATAGAAGCAAATGCATTGAAAATAATGTATTAATCTGAGTGCATAAACAAATAAGTATTTATATTTATGTTACAAGTATATTGAGTATCAACTACAGATATTGCAGAAACCTGCAGCTGTCCTGATGATAAAACTCAAAAGATTTTGCTAAGCAGTACAGATGAAAAACCAAGGGGCACCCCTGTGACCTTGGGTTTAAGCTGCTGACCAAAAACTGCAAAAACAAAGACAGGGACCATTGTTGCATTTTCATTCTCCATCTCTTCACTAATTTCATGCCATCACGTTTAAAGGCTTTTCAGTACTGACGTCAGCCAACATGTACACAAACACTGATGTGTCTGTTCAAAATGAACATTGATCGGTCATTTCAACAACACTGATTTTCCACCTTTTCATTTCTGACAGGTCCCATGACAACATGACTGTTTACTTCATGTATAGAGAGAAAATACATCACAATCTATTCCACATTATTAAGATACATGACACACATGGTGCTTACACAATGCAAACACATGAGCACGATGTGTTTTAAAGTAGAAGACACTGACACTTATCAACATCATTTTGATATTATTAATAAAATGACCTCCGCTTGATTTTTAAAGCTGCTGTTCCTGCAGCAGAATGTTTTCATTCATAAACCAGAGGTGAGCCCTCACCACCCCCCAGCACACACAGAACCATAGCTGACCTTCATTATCACCCTGTGACCAAACATGTAGCCACGTTTCATCCCTGTGACAAAGTTAGACGAAAGTGACACTGCTACACATCACCTACCTTTTAGAAATGCTAACTTTGATCCAGGCTAATGACTTGTGAACGCGCCGCGTGTCCTCACGAGTGAAGGTGATCCGGGTTTTTAAAAGAGCACGATCAATGACAGGGCTATTACCCGCTTCCTGAGTCCAGAGGAGAGGTGGACACGTGCCGCTGTCCCCTCGGAGAGCTAGCTACAGGCTTCTGCTTCACGAAGCCAGCGAACAACTTTACACTACATGGAGCTAGCTAGCAGAGCTACCCGAGCCATAGCATGTAGCCTCCCCGTCATGCTCGAGACGAGTCTCGTTGATGCAACAGCGCACCAGGAAAATCACCCGCTCCGTCACCGGCGACTGACAGCGACGTCAGCCAATGGTAACCTCCGAAAGCTACCCACGTAGACTGACAATCCGCCGAGCGAATAGGATTCCTTGGCAGACATGATGGTTTTCCTATCGCTGAAATTTGGACGAAACCAAGTTGAAACGATTGACAGCGCGTGCAGCAAGTCCAGAAAATGAGTTTTATTAAAAGGGACTGTGGCGGACATGGAGGCGAGAGTGGCAGCGCCCCGCACAAATCAAAAGGCACGGGGGGCGGGAGTTGGGGTGGGCGTGGCTAAAGCCTAGTGCGGTTGCATCGCAGCGCATACACAATGGCTGCTCGAAAGAGGGGAAAGCAAACAATTTTCAGGCCCGCCGCGTCTAGCAAAAAATATGAGAAAAAAATTATTAAAAATTCGGAAAATAGTTGAAAGTGAAGAAAAACTCAACAGAAAGGATGTTAAAGCGTCCGGGGTAAGTTTGATGTAAATTAAGTAAACGGTTACACAGTTCTTGAATTAAAATATCGGGGTTATTTAAATTATGAGAGAGGGGTGAGCTGGGGAAAAAGTTTGTGTTAATCAGTACCCAGTTTGGGACCACAGAGAAAACCAAGGGAGGCACAAGTAATGAAAAAAAAATTAAAATAAATTGTGTCACTGGTGATATTAGTGTCACGATGAGTGTCCACGAACATTGAAGAGCACGGGGATCGGTGGAAAGAAGGGAAGTTGAGTTAAGTTGGAAATAGCCTCCACACAGTTTATTTTTTAATATAATAACAGCGGCAGTGCGGTGCTCGCCGACAGCAACAGGCGCACACGGATTCGGCAATTCTGTCATTTTTCCTGCTGTGTGCACTCACGTTTATTTCTGCCTGATACAGCTACACACTTAATCACAGACAGTGTCAGCACGTCCTTATCGATCCAAGCATCTCGTTTCCAAAACTATACCGCCGAATGCGAGCATGTAGCGGCTACACTCCTCTTGTCATGCTCTTTCACTTTTAGTCTACAAACTGTATCGCGTTTCCATCCTTTGCAGCTATTGATCCCGGCGACACACGGCTGACACTTGGGCTGTGACCCACTCGGAGGCTAATAAACAAGACACGGCTTGTAAATAAAGCAGCAAAATGGAGGTAGATCTTCAGGCAAACTAATTATGACATGCTGAAGATGTGCGTTTGCAGCCTGCGCCCGACGTGTCACACACACACACACACATACACACAAACACACACATATACACATACACACACACACAGCTTGTTTTAAGACCAAAAGTCAACTTGTGTTTCAGTGTGATCGCTGTGGCAGGTTGCACCGAGCACGTTGGGATATGTGCTCGTACTGTAAAGCTGCTGCTGCGCATATCTCAGTCTATAGGAGCCTGTCATGTCAGCACCGAGCTGTAAACACGAGCTGCTCGTCCTCACATGCTTCAACGCTGCGGAGTTTCTCCTGTCGCACTTTAGTTGTTGTGGCCAGTGTGTTTGTGCCGGTGGTGAGAGAGCTGATCTTGAAACAGTTCCTGAGAGGAAGTGTGTTGTCAGTGTTGGCTCACGTCTCTGTTTACACCTGTCCTGCACCTTAAACCGTCCCCACGCACCATGTGACATGCAGTCACTCTGCAGCTGTCTTGGTACGACTTCAATCTGCAGTCGTTTCCATACTAAACGGTTACTGATGCCACTTTGTCATTTTTATATAAATGCACCTGGTTTGAAGCTGTCGTGTACCTTATCCTGATTGTTTTATTTGCACTTTAATGATGCTGCTGTCTTGAACATGTGCTTTCTGTTAAATGAAAACTATTCCCGGATCTTGGTCTCACATGATGTATAATATCTTATATCGTCGCGAAATTAACATGAACTTTATGGTTGAAACATCGAGTTATGTTGCACTTTTATTTTAAAATAGTTTAACTCAGAGCATTAGAATTTTGAAGAAAGAAGTAGTCTCTGCCTGTTTTGATAAATTATGAGTACATACAGTTAATCTGCACCATCAGCTGAACATTATTATTACTATTGTTGTAATTATTATTACGATTATTATTATTGTTTCTGTTATTAGCAACATCATATAAAAACAGAAAGCTGCACCTTTTGCCCAGGCAAATATGAATTGCACAATATAAATGTGCTATAATAATGATAAAACGTTGCTTAGTAATGAGAACACAATAATTCGATTTTTTTCTTTGCTTAAGATTTGTCAGATGTGAAATGGTTCAGCTCCTTAGAATTGTAAGCTTTGACTGAGAAATAATTAGTTATTAATAATTCATTAATTATTGCAAAATAGAAGTGTAGTTATTTTTAATTATTGAGTTCATTTCTGCTAGACATGCAGGAATCACTGCTTGTGATTACTCTTCAACAGCAAGATGCTCAAAGACTGATTCCAAGCTACAGGAGAGTTTTCAGTTAATAACAGAAAAATCAACACTTTCCAGAGTTGATTGAGGGACAAGAAATGATCTGCTGCTTGGAGAAATGTATGACTTAAAACCAATACAGATAGAAATAAGATATAAATGTTTTTAATTCAGCCAAGGGAATTGTTTTCATCCAAATGTTTGTTGGCTTTTGTGTTAGTTTATTTGTTTGCAGAATTAGTTAAAAAAAACTACTACTGAAACGTTTTCCACCAAACTAGACTCGAGGGATATGGCCTGGCCCTTTGGAAGAACCCATCAAATGTTGTTGCGGATTAAGGGGCAGATCCAGGATTTAAAGAAAAATAAATCAATTTTTAACAAATAAATCAATCATGTTATCAGGTCATTTCTCTTTTTCTTTTATATTTCTACTATAAGACCTGTACAATGATGAGTAGGATTGTTCGGCCTGGGCAGAGGTTTACCCTCTACTAAGTGACAATCTAGTTTAATATCTTGTAGATTTCCCACAATGAATGCAGATTATATAAACCTTTGCTGATAATTTGTGACTTTTTAGTCTCGTGTGAATTTTCAGTAATAGAATCTGAGAATGTACGATGAAAGATGTCATCTCTGTCTACTGCATTTTCCCTGTACAATCTCATGGATTTAGTTTTATTTAAACTTGTTTGGGTTGAGATAAGAGCTTCAGAAATTCTATAGATGTCTTTGTCCAAAATACATGAGTAAATAATTCATTGTAGTTTGTTTTAATTTTGTTGTGCATATTGGGAATCCCAGATTTCATTTCAGAGGAGTTGACCAGAGTAATGTTAAAACAAGTCTGACATGGACACATTCTTTAGTGTATGTGTTCAGTAAATATGTTATTTATCCTGTATCCCCTGAAACTTAAACTGATTGAAATATTTAATTAAATCACAAAAAAATAAACTGGGGGGTATTTAAATATTAAAACCAAAAAATGTATCAGGCTTAACAATCTGTAGATCTATCAAGCATTACATGGTGATCAATTCAAGTTTGTGTGTGATTAAGCGCATGATTGACAATAAGGGATAGTTTATACAGGTGCCTTGCAAATGCTTTATTGTAATTTAGGCATACAATCATAGTTTTCACATCTCTTGGTACACAACGTGTAAACCTCTTTCTACTGTCGCTTTCATCTTGTCCCTCATCTATCCAGCAGACACTGGTGTCTGAGGAAAGTGTCGGCACCTTTGAATGAGAAGCATCACGAGGCTTTCCTCCAGGAAAAGCCTCCTCTTGAATATCTTCTGCTTCCAGCCTGGGTTCACCTCCATGCACACTACAAAAGCAGTGTAGGCTCACACATCTAGGATGTAGTCAAACAGATTCATCATGCAGTGATTATTTTACATGTATGTGACATGTAACCTCACATAGAGGTACTGTGTGTGTGTGTGTGTGTGTTTGTGTGTGTGCGTGCGTGTGTGCATGTGTGTCTGTATGTGTGTTTGTGTGCATGCTTGTAGGAGAATGGAAGTATTTCCATCTAAAGGATGACATGTTTGGAAACCCTCGACATTTTACGCTTTGCTCTTAATTTTGGCCCAATTTATGTAATGTGGCCATACTTTTTTTGACCTTGAAACCTCAGAGAAACAAAATAAGTGTGTGAATACTGGGTAACGCACTTGGGCGGCTGTGGCTGAGGGGTAGAGTGGTCGTCCTCCAACCAGAAGGTCAGCAGCTCAATCCCTAGTCTTCCCCATCTGCATGCCAAAGTGTCCTTGGGCAAGATGCTGAACCCCAAATTGCCCCTCAAAGAACAAAAAGTGCTGCTCATAGATGCTCTGTATGAATGTGTGTGTGAATGGGTGAATGGCAAACTGTACTGTAAAGTGCTTTGAGTGGTCATCAAGACTAGAAAAGCTCTATAAATACAAACCATTTAGTATTTACACCTGCTCTCAGTCTGAATGAAAGTCTTCACTTTGACCACTTTAGGATTTTGAACATAGTTAATGAGTCTGTCAAGTCACAAAATGTAAATACAATTCTGTCTAGTTCTTTTTACTTGAAACATATATAAGACGAGGTGTTAATTCGGCTGTATGATTATTTTTGAGAATGTATAGTTTGTTGTACGGTTTTGCATCACACAGAAAGGTGATGTTATGTAGCCTCCCCTCATTGAGAGTTTGGTTTCTCTTCTACTGTTCTGTTGCTAAAATATTATTGCATTGTACTTAATTTTGATTTGGGAGTTAGAATACACACAGATGTTGATACATCTAATATTTCAATATATGTTGCACTAAATCATGCTACTTAGACATCATGATGCTGCAAACATTTGCTTGAGGATAATCTGAACCTCAAATTGCAATGTGTGTGCCTAGGGATAGAGGGCTGAGAGGTATTCAGTTGATACCAATCTGCAACCTCACCACAAGATGCCAATAAATCCTACACACTGGACCTATAAGGAATAAACAATGCACAACAAAATAATACATAAAACATAAGATATTAGAATGATATAACTAAATATATATAACAATGGAATAACATCAACACTTTAATCACTATGGTGAGTAGATTCATCAACTGGGGTTTTATAAAGCTGTACTTTTGATCAGGGTAGAACATTGTGGGAAGCAATTTTAGCTGTTTCTTCACTTACTGTATTTTTACCTCACTGAATGTCACTTGCTGCTGCTCCTACATGAATCAAATTCACGTGCAGGTATCATGGTTTGGTATTAAGACCAGCACTTATGGTTCCAGTAATGTTATGTGTAGTAAATAACTCTGTCTCTCTCCCTGTCTCTCTCTTTCTGTGTCTCTGTGTGTGTGTGTGTCTCTCTCTCTCTCTCTCAGGCCCCTGAGTCCGGGCGATGTTGAGCACGTAAGGCTGGATAGAATAATTGCATCAGATCTAGTTGGGCACTCTGCCCCTGTCCATGTAGCTGGTCTGCCTTAAGGTGCCATGGCTACAGGGACCCAGGGCCACCGTGACCACATCTTGGAGAAAGCCAAGCTCACGCCACCCACAGGGAGGCGCAGGAGAGCAGAGGGGAAGCCGAAGAAGAATTTCCCCTGCCAGGAGTGTCAGAAGGCGTTCAACAGTCTGGAGAAGTTGAAGGTGCACTCGTATTCTCACACAGGAGAAAGACCCTACCGCTGCTCCCACCCTGACTGCACCAAGGCTTTCGTCTCCAAATACAAGCTGCTACGGTACAGACAAGCAACAGTACATAGCAGGCTGCAGCATGTTGCTTTTCTCTTTATTTTGGTAACATAGTGCTCTGCAGTAATCAGAATGATGTGTTGATAAATAATAGTTCACAGGTCTTGTGTGTATGTATGATGTAAAGCATGCTGAAAACTTGATTGCAAGAATTCTGATTGCTCATACAATGTGTCTGTGTTCCAAGGCATATGGCAACTCACTCGCCAGAAAAAAACCACAAGTGTTCATACTGTGAGAAAATGTTCCACCGCAAGGATCACTTAAAGAATCATCTACACACTCATGACCCATACAAGGAGGCATTCACCTGTCAGGAGTGTGGCAAGAGCTACAACACCAAGCTGGGCTTCAAACGCCACCTCGCCCTCCACGCTGCCAACAGTGGAGATCTCACCTGCCAAGTGTGCCTGCAGCCATTTCCTAGCACCGGGATTCTTCTAGAGCACCTCAAAACACATGCTGGCAAGTCCTCTGGCGGGACCAAAGAGAAAAAGCATCGCTGCGAGCATTGTGAGCGGCGATTCTACACCCGTAAAGACGTACGACGCCACATGGTGGTGCACACGGGACGCAAGGATTTCCTTTGTCAATACTGTGCCCAGCGCTTCGGTAGGAAGGACCACCTGACACGTCACATGAAGAAGAGCCACCCCCAGGAGCTGCTGAGGGTAAAAACTGAGCCAGCTGATTCGCTGGAGCCTATTGTCTACGACTTGGCTTCTGGGGACATCAAGGGTGAACTCCCTGGAATGTTGACGCCAAGGCCCCACCAGCTCAACATGTACACAGGCCCCGTCCTGGACACAGAGCCCTTCCCCACACCCCCACACCCCTTTTCTTTAAAGTACCCACTGGGCTCCAACTTTACCTCATACACCGTCTCCTCACTGGAGCGGGAGCAGAATCTAAAGGGAGAACTGGAGACCTACCTGATGGAGCTGCAGAGCAGCATGCCCTCCTCATCGTCTGCAGCCCAAGAACCCCAACTCTCCTCCTCCAAACTAGAGTTGGAGACTCAAATTAGCGGGCTGGAGGAAGGGAGCGAGGAGGTGTCCTTGTCCAAAATGTCCACTTCAGTTGCAGCAGCCACTGCAGGTGACTCTCTGGCCTCATCCTCCTCTCTGATGGACTTCTCACAGCTTTTCAACTTCCTTCCGCTCAATGGGCCTCCGTACAACCAGGCAGGGGGCAGCGGGGGGCAGGGCGTTGCCTATCAACCCAACGAAGAGCCCACACCTCTCGTCCAGCTGCCCCCCCAGTCGTCTGAAGGCCCAGAGGCTGTAGAGACGCCACTTCAAGGGCTCCCCTCCTCCTTCATTTCCAACCTGAGCACACCCACCACACTGCCCCGATTCCACCAAGCTTTTCAGTGATCCAGTATGTACTGCAAATTGCACACATGCACTCTAACACACACACATACTGACATGCATGTCAAGCTACACAACCACACAGGCAGAGAGACACTGAAACAAGATGCCAGTTACACATGATTGGTGATATTAGAAACTCCCTCCTTGAAATACAACAAGATGTGCAGACAGTAACACATGCAGCAGACACAAAATGATGAGCACTGACAACCCAAACAGAGAGCTCTCCACAGAAGGTTTGGTTTTCCAATGGCAACTATTAGGATGTCTTCTTTGCCCTTATCAGTTATCCACAATTCCCTAGTGATGTGTTCATTTAATAGCAGGAAAAAAATCCTCTAGATCTGAAATTGCAGTGCAAGCAGGAGCCCTGACAAGCAGGTCAGCACAGCTTAGGTTCATACTACAACAGATTTCAATGCAGCACTTCTCTGTGCACTCCATCACTGTCATTAGCACAAAAATCGGCCACATACACATTGCTGGAGTAGAACCATCTTTCGCAGTAATGTGAACCTGATACAGCAAAAAGATATCAAACGTGTATTAAGGAACGTTTACTGAGAAGAGTAACATTTTTCTTAAGAATGGTATGCAGATTCTGAAATGCATAATGTTTTGAACTTTGAACCATCTGATGCTGTCAAGCATCATCTTACCTTTGTTTTAGGTCATAATCATGATTTTAAAGGACCAGGCCGTAGTTTTGGTATGTTTATGTAGATTTACATTAGTGTAGACACACACACACACACACGCACACACAATTAATCTAATGAATTATAGGAAATTTAATTAAATACATTTAGAAATGAAATATTTCTAGTGTAATGTTAAAGCATTATGATAATCAGTAAATAAGCTAAACATGCAAAAACCTGGTCCTTTGATCAATCCTCCACATTCACATTATCATAGACAAGGTACTGAGTAGGAACTACTGTATGGCAGTATTACAGATTCATTTGGGTGATCGATAGATTTTCTGGTCAGGTTTCCTCTTTATTCCCTGACAGAGGATATTTCACAAAAGTTGAAATGTGTCTTTTATGGTTTTTCATCCTGTAACCAAATACACCCAATCACAGACAGAGCTTTTGAGGTAAACTCATCAGGGCAATCACCAAGGGCTGTCGTTCTCTTGTAATCCCCTCTAAAGATCAACTCCACCACCAAAATATAATAAACCTAGATGGAGAGGTGAGATCAATCATATATCTGTTAAGAAGCACCAGTTTTCACTAAATTGTGAAGATTTTGACTGAGATGTTCCCCTTGTTTGGTTTACGTCTTATTTTTTTCAAAGGTTCTTGCAAAATATCAAATACCACAAAGCAAGCACCCCCAAGAATCATGAAAGTTATGAATGCAAAAAATACATGGACACAAACTATCATCTTCACATCCTTCCTGTCTGCAGTCATGGCCTGTGCGTTTGGAAGGAGATAGACTTCTAAGTGTAGTCGGTAGGACTGCCCTTTTTTTCAATGATAGACTAAAACCTTTAGTCAGGAATGAGATGCAAAAGAAGTACTGTTGTATTTCATTATCATAGAATTGAAAACTATCCATAAGAGCCAAATTAGGTACTGCGAAAAATGATTAAGGTGGGTATGGGGCTGAATTTGATACTCTGCTTTAAAAAAAATTTAATAAAGAATAGAAATATTTTCACAGGCTTCCCACTCGCCCCCAACTTTGAAAAAACTCCCTCAACCCCTGTATATGAAATGACCAATACCTACATTAATTGCAAATATATGAAAGGATGTGCTCTGTTTACCAAATATGTTAGCCATTCTATATGTTAGAGACTTATATATATGACATATGCCAGTTTAGTTTTTTCTCACCCAGTGTGGATAATATGGAACTCTTCGAGAATATATGAAGTCCTTAAAATGTTATGTGAAGCTGCCAAAATTTGCTGCTATTTTGATAATTTAGTCAAAGGAATGGGATGTGAAACAGGATAATGAGGAAATAATTTATGAGTGAATGTTTCACCGCCTGCTACTTATTCCATATTTAAAGCCTGACTTTAAATGCTATCCTAAAAGATAAATTTACATGTGCAGATGGTAAATTATTATTTTTTGCTTCCCACACAAAGGTGTTTTGAACTATAACTAGAAAAAAGCAAATATATTATAACCTGCTCCACAAAGTTCCAAAACATTTTACTGTTCATAATCAGGTTACTAGTTTGATGTCCACTGCCCTCTGTCAACCGTCCACTGCCACATGTTTTGACTTCCTCTGGTACGGCTCCACTTCATATTTAGATTAACGTGGAAACAGAAAACATATGTTAGTCCTGCAGGTTTTACGTGCCCTGGCAATCTATGAACATGAACTTTTACATTCATTGAAAAAGTAAGTGAAACTGTAGAAAGGAAACAGTTAAGTATTATTTAATGATAACAATTATGAAAATATACCATCTCACAGTATGCTAGACACATGTTGCAACTTAGACAGCTGGGAATGATATTTACATATCCAACAAGATTGCAGCAAATTCATTATAACATTATTTCTTAAACTTTATCATGGTTAAGGTTCATCTTAGTTTTATAAAGTGGGATATTCACATATACAATACATTAGCATCTAGTGTTGTATCATCTTGTAAATCATTGATTCACCATTTGTGCAAAGCTGCTTACTGGTGGGTGATGGAGGACTTCAGTGGTTTTTGGGAAGATCCTCGGTTAAATATATAGAACAGTTTGAATGTGAAGCAGGACAAAACTGGAAAAGGGCTGAGATTCGCAGCTAATATTCCCTGGATTAAAGATACATCAAGTTCATGAGGCCAAAGCATGCTACTCTGAAATCAGTTGTCTCAGTAGTCTTTCCTGTAAAGCCTTAAAGCACCGTCATTTCAAATGCAGTTCAATATGTTGATGGAGAAAGACACATTCACTGATAGATCACATTTAATGCTGTTCCCACTGCCTTATCTATCCATGTACCTAGTTTTGTCTCTGAGACTTCTGCTTCTTCTCCAAAAGACTGGAGGTGAATCAACTTTTTATGGACAAAATTCCTATTATAGTATATTTATATATATCATATATGTTCTTTCAACATATATAATATATGTATATATATGTTAAATATATATAGGCAGGATACAGGAGTTTGTCTACATTTTGCATTTTACTTAACTGTGTCCATGATCCAAGATCTGTATAATATTAATTTGCTTCTCTGGTGATTGGAAAGAAAAGTGTATTGAAAATCAGATAAAACACAACATCATTAAAACAGATATGTGGACAGTCCTCAGGAAAAGGGGTCAATATGAAGATGTGGAAAATGTTGAATGCTTTAAGCTCAAGCACAATTTTTTTTTACTTTCGTTGTATGGTATCAAAACCTGGGACAACCAAGCCAAAACTATTTACATGGATAGAGACCACTTGAGGGAAGATATTTTTTATGATTTATATGAATTGCATCTTTAATTTCAAAATTTCAAAAATTTGATTGAATCAATCTTTTTAAGGGACATTATATTTTGGTGTGTTCATCATCTGTTATTCATATTTAAATGTTAGCTATTATCTGCAGTCAGTCAGGGCTTCCACCACCGACCAGGAGGAGGAGTGTTTTTTAGCATTGTCTGAAGCATTTGTTAACTGACCGAATTACAGTAGAAGTTAGAGTTAAAGTTTTAGCTGTATGTATCAAAGCTCCATCCAACATGACATCCACTGTTAAATTGTTCAGGAATAGTCAAAAGGACATGAAGTTCAGCTCTGATGAGCCCTCAGTCATCAGTGCCTTAGACACAAATTCATATTTCACCTTAGCTTCTTTCAACACGAAGTCAGTCACTGCTCAGTCATCACTCTGGACACAGTCACACTCAAACCATACATTTCAAGCAGATGTGCCTTATGTTTCAGGAAATACTTAAACATATCAGCTGTTTGCTGACATTTACAATCAATGTGGGAAATGCATGAGGGGCTTTTAGAAAAACATAAATGAATAGCAGCTGTGTTTGAACAGATGCACTTCACAGATATATTTTTGCGTTGTTTTCCACAGGTTAGAATTACAATCACTAACTTCAGCTTTCACTTAGAAACTTCAAGATTCTGTTAATGATTCCGACATTTGTAAAGATGCTGGAATGTTGCACAAGACATGTGGAGTTTTTGGTTCTGAATGTTGTTACTCAGAGTGTGTAAAAACAAAAGTATACGCCATCAATGTTGTGTCGAAACAAGCAGATACTGATTTATAACGTGGAAAGGGTTCCCTGGACATGTTTGCTATCAAAATCCAAACAGTAAACTACAGTCAACACTGATGCACTGCTTTGACATGGCATTAGCAACTGCCATTACCTCTATTGACTGTGTTTAGATGTAGATTTTGTAATGGCTGTAGAGATGCGTTTAAAAGCCACAGCTACTTTTGCTCCTATAAAGTTGCTCGGTTTGGGCCACCCTCATTTGTGGGCTCAGCACAATGCACATCACTTTGTGATTTATTTGAATCACCGTGGGCAAATTGTCAGGTCTGACAGTATGACAGACATCTGAGAGTGGTAGTCTGTTACTGGAAATCAGGAAAACTCCAAATCATGAAGTAACATACGTGTAGACATAGAACGGTCACATAGGATGCTGAGGTCACAAGTGTTAGGGGAGGTTCCAGTGTCTGTGTGATCTAGTTGTTAGCCCTGGGCTCATGAGTGTAGTCCCTGTTGTTGTTCACTTTACTTTGTGTTCGCAATCAGTAGCCAGCTCAGTGGTTCGTCATCAACTGAAATGTTTGTGTAGCACATACTCGTGATGACTTATTCTTTGACCTAGTTTCTGATTTAAATCAAATTGTGAAAAGGTATTTGCCCCCTGCCCTATTTCTCCAGTCTTGCTATTTTTTTCTATATAAATCAGCCAACTAATTTTAAGATAAAGACATGAGTAAATGAAAAATGGTACTTTTAAATGGTTATTCCTCTTATTGAAGGTTATTCCGATCCTAAATCGCCCATGTGAAAAATGAATTGCCCCAAAAATCGAAGAAGTGGTTGTGCCGCTCAAGGCACTAAACATTCGCGATGAGTCTTTATTTGTAGATAATGGTTCTCACCGTGGTTAGAGTCCCTTTCCAGAGTAGATAGATTTCAGTGACATTGTTTTAAATCTGATCATGAATTTATTTAGTTTATGGCATCATGTGTTGGTTTTTAAGAGCTTTTAACCTACTTCACATTGCCAGATGTTTCAATTTAAAACAAAATGGCCATTATCATGCCTGGATGTGGCTGATTGATGGATTTAGAATCTGAGAGGTCAAATAACTTATTCACATTAGGCCAGATAATGTTTTCCTTCTATAAATGAAATTGTCTCTTAAAATTAGTTTGATGTTCTGAAAAATGTAAGTGTAATGAATTTACTGAAATAGAAGAAATCAGAAGGGAGCAATAATTTTCACAGCACTGACTGTGCATCAAAAATCAAATGGGAAAACTTTTTGTCGTTCTGGTTGGCTGCTAATTCTAGACTCTTTTACTAAGCTAAGGTTTCACAATGAAAAGGTGTCATGTGACCAGAGTGCCATAATTTGGTCACATGATGAGAAGTGAGCAAACTACATATGAACTGCGCAAGGTCAATTTACTGATGAAGGCCGTGAGATATTGCTCAAAACAGTGAACTAATTATATAGTGTAGATCTGTATCATCATATTGAAACGTTTAAGTAAATACTCGGCCCTACTACAACATTACTGAAGGATGAAAAGTGACAAAGGTGAAGTCAGCTGATGTACATTGTTCCACAAAACAACAACTGTACATTTTCTCTGTAAAACAGAAAGAACATTGTACACTTGTCGTCTTTATTCAAGACACATTGGACTGCACACTTTAAATGTGAACATCGCCGATGGCAAACATTTTCCCTTCCACTGCAGCAGTTAACAGAGGGTGCCTCTTAGTAACATGAAATGTTCGATACATATATTTAACCCCATAGTGTTATCATTTACCTCACATACTCATCTTGCTTTTGTGCTCCTGGATTTAAAAATGAGGATGAACTAGAAGTGTTAAGCGCCCCTGTTTTCTTTGTGAATGATGGGACTTGATGAGACACGAATAGAGACGATATTTTTCTGGCTTGTGTGAAATATAGAGTTGAATGTGTAATGCAAAGCATTTATGGAACTTTGCTATTTCTATATTGTTAAGGTTTGAGGTTTTACAAGCGTAACTAGCAAACCTCTTTCTCCCTCTCTTTTACATATATATGTATACGTATATATGCAGACATATACGTATACATGTATGCATATATATATAGTAATAATAGCACTTTTTGAATTGAATGCCTTCATTTCCTACAATCTTTTTTGTTTAAAACCTTTATTATACTATAGATATATATTTAGCTCTTTCAGAGAACAATAACATGTAAATACAATATAAATGTTTTATTTTTACAGGTACAATTTTGACAGTGTTTTTCCTATCAAAGTGTCATTTTGCTTTACTTGCACAAGTGTTCTGTGTGTCTCACTGAGGAGGCTTTTATCAACTCTTAAGAGATTTGTGTTGGTGTAGGTTTTCAGAAGGCCTTCTTGACTTTTAAAACCGCTAGGACAAGTGAGAGCACAGGCAATAATGAAGCTTAAATGGACAGTTATTAAGCACTTAATTGTATCATCTTGTTAAAGTAATTGTTAAAAAGACATACAAGATATATGTTCAATAACTCCCGGGGTGATTTAGCCCTCATCGTTTGACCTCAGTGTGACATTATGAAAGAATATTACTTGATAATGGTTTTTCTCTGAAAGTTGTTGCATAAAGGCCAACTGTACAATCAGCTGCATGCAGTTTTGCCTTAATGTATGGCTGTATGACACAATCTAGAGATTTGATGGGAGAGAATTAACAAAATTGACAGTAAATACAATCTCAACTCATTGGAGTCTGGTATCAGATCAAGTTCATGATTCTAAAGCAAAAGTGAATTGTCCTGAACAAAGACATAGTGAAAACACGTTGCGTCCCAGTGTGGAGACCAGAGACATGAGATGCTCTTCGGTGAGAGGCACAGACATTTAGCAAATCATGTCAAACTTTTTTATAAGCTTCATTGGTACCAGTGAACTTTATTGAATGTGTATGTAAGAAACACTGCAATACTGCAATTTATTTTGGTCTTGGATCAAGCTGCTAACATACTTCTAAAGCTCCTTAAGGTGCTACAGACCTCTTTTCTAGTTATTAAATGTATCATTTGTACAAACAAAGTATCCAGTTTAGCTGAACAGTTGGCATGTGTGTGCCTGGTTGTACTATATAGCTACATATATTTCATTGTACTGTGATTTTTGTAGTCTTTTTACAGACTTGCCTGTAATGTCCCCCCACACGTCTCCCCCCTCATCCCCCTACCCACCGTTGTGTTTTGATATTTGGAATCTGAGTCATGGTGGGAGATAACTCTGAGTGATGTGCACTCAGCAGAGATGCAGACATCTGTGCTGATGCTGAGAAAATGACTCCATGTGATGCCATTCAAAATGAGCAGAGGAAGTTCAGAGACAAACTGCATTCCAGCCATGTTGGTTTTGTTATCCATTGCATTTCAATAATGCCATCCTGTGTCAATGATGGACTCATTGCTAATTCTCAATATTTTTCTTCAAATCTATTTTACAAACTACTGTTGTATTTTTATAAATAGGTAAAGTATTTCACATAAACATATATATATAAGTAAATATATATGTATGTGTTTATAGGTTGTGTAAAATAAAAATGAATGCTGCAGCTTTTATCCATTGTGTTTGAAACATTGACATCATCCAAAGAGGCAGATTATTTATTGTCTGGCAGAGTAACCTGATTTGATTTACATACCTTGCTGCTATGAGAGAGAAGGCCTGCAGTCATCAACTCCAGTGTTTTACACAATGTAATGAAAGTTTATTAAACATAAGAGAAGGATCCAACTGTCACTATGTCTGATCATTTCTTTAAACATGTCTACCATCGTGATTTTGTCTACATCTGTGAAAGTCACTGGTTCATTGGAGGATTTTTATTCACACCAGGCCCGGTGAACTAACTATTATTACAGTGAGGTGGCCTAGCTTATAATATTTATGTATAATATACATATATAATATATATAGCTAAGTGGATTCTCAAAGACTCAAAGGTGAAATGATTACTGTGTGTGTGTGCACGTGTATGTGTGTGTGTTAGACTGGGTCTAAATAGGTGTGTGTTTAGGGTGATGAAAGGAGATGTCATGCAATACAACAGCTTATCATTTTTAATTGTTTTACAGCAACAATAATGTATAATCAAGCAAAAATATAGATATTTTCATTACAGTCACTTCACTCAGGTGCGCAATGTATCTTTTATCCACATATCCCTATTATTTTATTATTACCTTATTTACTTACTTACTTTTTTCCTTATTACAATTTAGCATACACTATTTACCATGCAGTACACATTAAGAAAAATGAACTTTGAGCAAATATTAACCAGGAACAAGCTATAACAATGGTGCGTAAATCAGCCGAGCTTCCTTATTTTAAAAGTAAAGCCACATACACAACTTCTTAATTTCAGAATGTTTTGAAATGACATTCATTTGAGTTGGTTCATCTATTTGACTGACAGAACAAAATCTGCTGCTTCACATTTCACATATTAAGAGAACTGGTCTAAATATACACCTAAAAACACTGCACTATTCATTTTTGACTGCTGGGAATAAGTCTTGACTTAAATTGCTTCTCAGTCTGTTAATGATTGATATGAATTTCTATGGTCTGTATGAATATGGAGAAAGCGGTCTTGTTCTGAATGATATGGTCCTGAATGTCCAAAGAAGCGGGATAATTATTGATCTCAGATTAAGTGTTACACGCTTGTCAGTTCAATTAAAAGACCAAAATACTAATTTAAACTAAGCTTTTCTTAAATAAGTGAGTTTTCATTGCATATAATGAACAGATCTTGTTTACATATTTGGCATTTGTATCTAGTTTTAAGGTTCATTACAAGCTTTCTGTGCCTGTAATTTAATGCTAACCGTAAGAATTTTATAGTAAAGCAAAAGCATCACTCCCTGTTGGCAGATTTGTTTCTTGATAAACTGGTAAACGGTCTGTATTTATACAGCACTTTTCTGCTCTTGATGACCACTCAAAGCACTTTACAGTACAGTTCTCTGCCATGCACCCTTTCACCCACACATTCATACAGTGCATCTATGGGCAGGCATCAGGGAGGTCTGGGATCGAACTGCCAACTTTCTGGTTAGAGTATGGCCTGTTCTACCCCTTGAGCCATAGCCATAGGCTATTTGACTTATTTCTAGTTGGGCTGTTTTTGCAGTGTATTTTTAATCTTCACTTTCCAACATTGAACTATGTATACATGTTCCTGGCTTGTGTGTTTAAGAGAGTGGTTTTCTAAAGTTGAGGTGTACCAATCCTAAATGGCAATGTTTTACTGAACAATTCAGACATGTATTAAATTCAAGTAGACTGGATATAGATCATGAGAAAACAGAACTTGAACTAAGAAAGGTAATGCATTGCTCATACTGTACACTAAGTTTTATTTACTGTGCTACAGGAAAAAAACTATAGAAATATCTTTTCCACATTGTGTATATGTTTATGGCAGTCGTTTATATTGAAGTCAGTAATTATTTGGTCATATGATGAGTCTAAACAAACCCCTTAAAATTCTCTAACAGCATGGCAGGTGACCAGTCTGGCAGGTAATGTGTACACAGCCCTGTTTAGCTGTCTCTGAGTCAAAATCAATACATCTTACCCTGTAAACATCTGTCATTCTCCCTCTTGCCCTCTCTGTTGTCTCTGTGTATCCACAGTCAAGCTTGTGTCACCTAAGCAATAACTCCACTTATTTTTGTGGAGACTGGAGAAGATCTCAAATTTTGAGGACAGCTCGGCCTGTGCAGAACAAAGACACTGCACGTCATCTCAAAGCCTGTTTTGAAGTTTCAAGGATTGTTCGCAGGGGAACAGAATTGAAGAGTGACACAGTTTATCATGAACAGACGGACAGATGATGCCACACATTGTGCCCTGTCCTGTGTTATCAACACTGCTGTGCACTGACGTAGCTGTTAGAATGTGATCATTTGCTCATGCATGCTGGGAAAGTCTCAGTGAAACACACTGAGCAGGACAAATACAGGCTCTGAGCTGTGTAACATGTTTCCCAGTGGAGCTCCCTCCCCCAGCCTCATGCTGAACAATGCCAAATCTCTGTCCACCTCTAAAACGGTACACTGCACAAAGTTGTCCAGTAAGCTGCTGATGTAGCAGTGGCATGCACATGGTAGTTACTTTTGGACACACATAAATATTATTGTGCTTCACCTCAAACAGAATGCAAAAAGTGGCTCATATTACCCATCCTCCCCTTGCTGCAGACTGAGTAAACTGAGTTGAACCATTGGGATGAACCCGTTGAACCCAAACAGAAAGCATTACATACTCCACAACACTAAGTGGCAGTGTGGCTGCGCGGCTGTGTTTGTGCGTGTGCACAAAAGCGGTGAGGCTGAGGAGCTTCTGTTCAGTCAGCTGCAGACTTCAGACTGCACGGGCTGACTCTAATATGCACGATGCCCTCTCCGATCCCTGTGACCCGCCTGCTCCCCAAAGACATCTACCCCTTTCTGGACATCGGGACCTGCAGCAGCCCACTGACCAAACACTCGCACGGCTCCACCTTACAGGTTCCCGTCCAGCGGCTGCACGGTAGAGTGGCCAGCAGGCTCTGGTCCTCTGTGATCCACTGGAAGGAGCTGCGGTCCATGCAGCCAGTGGGCTCCGGGGGATTCGGCTCCGTCTACAAGGCGGAGTACCTCGGGGACACCGTCGCGCTGAAGAAAGTCAAGAAATGCACAAAGAACAAGCTGGCGTCCCGACAGAGCTTCTGGGCCGAGCTGAACGCGGCACACCTGCGCCACAGAAACGTCGTGCGCGTCATCGCGGCCACCACCTGCGTCCCGGCGGATTTTGGAGATGAGAGCAGCATCGGGACGATCCTGATGGAGTTTGTTGGGAGCAGGAATCTGCAACAGATCATCTACGGCTGTGAAGAGCTGGGGGAGGACCGCTGGCTCAGGTACTCCACGGACATCGCGCAAGGCCTGCGGTTCCTTCACTCGCACAGCGTTGTGCATCTGGACATAAAGCCAGCCAACGTGCTGGTGTCCAATGAAGACGTCTGCAAAATCGTTGATTTCGGCTGCTCTCTCAAACTGGACCGTGGGTGTGAGACGAGCACCATCGCCCCCCACCTGAGCCACATGGGCGGTACGTACACGCACAGGGCCCCTGAGCTGCTTAAGGGCGAGGAGGTGTCTCCTAAAGCGGACATCTTCTCCTTCGGGATCACCCTGTGGCAGCTGATCACCAGAGAGCAGCCCTACACTGGCGACAGGCAATACGTGGTCTATGCGATGGTGGCGTACAATCTGCGGCCGTCTGTGCAGGACTACCCGGTGTTCCGCTCGGAGCAGGGGCGACTGTGTAGCACTCTGTTGAGCCGGTGCTGGAGCGGAGAGGCCACATGCAGACCCAGTGCTCAAGAGCTGCTGCCATACCTGGAGCAGGTGCGCTCCCAGATATGACTCGATTTTTACCGCTGGTGCACATGCACCGGCTGCTGAGGGTTCGATTCAGTGGGACGGTTTTAGAAACGTTTTAGTAGTTTTTCAGGACCAAGCAGTGGACCCACCTTTACGCCGAATCCCATTGGGGAAAAAGTGTGGAATTAAGTGCCTACTTGTTTATCTGCCTCAGTAAATATTGTGAGATGACATGCACATTGCACAACTCGTTTTAGCCGCCACTGATTTAAAACACAGCAGACATTTTGTTCCATCGCAAATTCCACCTTAATGCATTTTTGGTTGCAATTGTAAAATGTATTGTACAGTTCATTTTAAGTATTTCTATGAAATCAACTGCTGCACTTTGTTCCAATGTGGTTAGTGTGTTGAAAGAAGGCAGATCTCTTTATGAAGAAAAATAACTTTCTTGGATTGAGATGCAACTCGGCCCATTAGTTCAATAAACTACATTTTACATTAAGAGGTTAAAGTTTACAGTTTGCCAGCACCTCATCTCACAAACTGTATAAAAAGTGTGTGTATAGTTACTGTGAAAGTTCTGACTTTGTTTTATATCTGTTTATTTCTTAAGTTTTGGAATCAGATGTGCTGTGGATTGACTTTTATTTGCCACAATGATTGTACTGAGATTTAAGCGATGGGTTTTCATTAAAATTATTTTTATACTATACATGTGTTTTGCTTCGCAGCTTTTTACACATCATGAAGACGGGTCACCAGGTTGTCAGGACCAATATGTTCAGGCAGACATACGCTGATGCATTTTCAAGTTTCTAGTTAACCTGACCTGCATTTGAACTGTGGGAGGAAACATGACATGGCATGTGGAGAACCCAGATATTCATGTGTATTCCAACCCATGACCATCTTGCTAAAAGATAAAAAATAATGGTAATGTAAACAGAGCCTGTTCCATTCTTTTTACTTTGCAAAGTTATCCAGATCATATAGATTTAATTGTTTTTATAAATAAAGCACATAAGTCAAGTTAAAAATTGAAAACACTCTTTATCTTAGTGATTGTATTAGAACCTGCAAGATGGAAGTATTCTCAAACTTCAGAAGTGATACAGATGTGGTTAGACTGATGACCTGTCCCTGCCTCTTGCCTAATGTCAGCGAGGTTTGACTCCAGCTCCCATGCACATGAACCCATAAGAGAGATGATGAATGGATAGATGTGTTAAGGGGATAGTTCACCCACAAACGAAAACATTCACTCATCTACTCACCACTATGCCGATGGAGGGGTGGATGAAGTGGTCTCCACGTTAGCATGGACCTGACAACACAGAAGATGCTCAAAACACTTTTGGAGTTTCAGGGTATTGTAAAAGTATTGTAGCCAAATTCAATGCAATTGAAGTAAATGATGACCCCTTCAAATGTAAAAAAAAAACAACTGAAAAAAATGTTATATGCCTCCATACTGCTCCTGTGGTGTCATCCAAGTGTCTGAAGCCCTGACATTCAAATTCGACTTGCAATGGTTTTAAATGGTTTATATTTATATAGAGCTTGTCTAGTCTTGATGATCACTCAAAGCCATTTGAGTCATTGCCATTCACACACAGTGCATCTGTGTTCTATGAGGGGCTCATTTGGGTTTAAGCATCTTGCCCAAGGACACTTAGGCATGCAGATGGGGAAGACTTGGGATCGAACTGACAACTTTCTGGTTAGAGTACAACCGCTCAGCCACAACTGCCATGTACACCATTTTTTTTGCCTAAATGTCTCATCCTCGCAAATTCTGTTCCAGTATGCATACCTCGCCAACCAGTGCCTGGATACTGTTCATTGACTATCATCCTACAGCAGCTTTTAAGAAGCTCCCTCTGCAAATGGATTTTGACTTTTTGTCAGACAGACTCTGATTGTCATTCATTCACATTTGACTACACTACCAAATTCAACTCAAACCAGCTCATCAAATTTGCAGATGACAACATTGGTAGGACTCATCGGTACTGACGATGGAACATCATCATCTCTCAACATCATTGAGAGACTCCTCCCACCACTTTCAATGACTCTTTGATGTGTTGCATCAGGAGATATCACACCAGGAAAGCAAAAACAGCCAGAGTTTGCAAAAGGCCATAAGACTGCTAAACCCTTGCACAATAAGCTACATTTACTTTTAATCCTGTATTTATAATGCCAACTTTTATATTTTTCATAATTTTTTATCATTTAACTCAGGCACTAGATTGCACTTTAAGATTATTGCACACAAATTGTTGCTTTTTTGTATTGTTTTATGTGCTCACAGATCCTGAGAAACACAAATTCATTCCACTGTATTTGTTACAGATATGGCTGGAATGACGTGAATAAACTTGAAACTTGACAGTCAGCTGTAAAGTGTGTATTAGACAATGAATGCATTAAAATGCAGAACAAATAGAATGAGGAACAGCTTCTATGCATGGGCTGTCGGAACACTGAACTAAAAAAAAAAGTTTTTTTCTATCCAACCACAACTACCCCTTTTTCCTGTAAACATGTTTATTTTTATATTTTTTGTTTCTTTTTTACTGAATGCACCTTTCAGTGGTAGCTGCTGTAATTTCGCCATGCTTCATTGTGTGATGACATTAAAGGCATTCTATTCTATTCTATAAATGTATGGCTGATTAATTAATTGGCAAGAGCAGGCTCTAAAATATTTGGTACTGTATTACAGCAAGGCAGTCAATGATTTTTACTTATTTCAAGTGAGAGAATATACCTGCAGATGTAAAATAGATGCTTTAGATTGATGATCCACCAGAGTGAACATCACTTTATTTAGTGAGGCAGAGCAAGTCCAAAGTTTTTGGGTTGAAGGAAGGTGAACTTATTCATTAAAAGTATTTTTGTGACATACTTTATTCAAGTTGATGCAGCACATTGAACATAAGAGATTAACATCAGCATTACACCCAACGGCGCTGATGGAAAAGTCACACACATCTTACACAGTGAAAATGATCAGACCTTACCTGTACGATGATGAGACAAACTGATGTTGCCCTGACACTGTTTTTGACTAAGCAGCATGACTAACTGTACTGGCATTGTACTAGCAACACATGGCAAGCGACACAAATATCTTCACCATTAAGACTGCTGCTGCAGGGTGTACAAACATGAATTGTCAATTGAAGCCATGGATCTCACTGATTAGAACATGACAGATAGACACAATATTAACCGTTACAGTAACACAGTCACGAAGGGCAGAAAAACCATAGCAACAAAGTTATAATGCAGAATCAACAAATAACTTAAAACGTTTGTTGACATCTTTGTAAAAATGAGAACAAGTTAAGCAGAATGAGATAATAACTAGTAATGCACTCAAACTTAAAAAAAAGAAAGAAAAAGATTTCTTCTACTTACACATATTCCAATTCAGTATGAAATTATTGAGGTTGTAAGAATGAAAAACATTACTGAAAAGAAATGTGTCAAACTTCAAGTAGAAATACTAGTACTGTTCATAACTAAAGGTTCAACATGAGGGAGGCAGGAGTGCCCGGGGGGACCAACACGCCCTTGGAAGACCATGCCAACATCCACGTTGAGATTCCCGGGCTTTATTTCCTTTTGTTCCCCTATTTTTTTTTCTCTACTCACCCCAACCAGTCCTGGCAGAGGCCATCCACACCGAGCCCGGTTCTGCTGGAGGGTTCTTCCACCTGGTAGTTTTTCCTCCCCGCTGTTGCTCATGCTAGCTCGGTGTGGAACAAGTTGGATTTTGTCTTTCTTAAGATCTTGGACTTTTGTGCAGCACCCTGAGACAACTGTTTGTTGTGATAAATAAATTTGATTGATTGATTGATTGAACATTGTAGAAAATGAGATATTTCTAAGCACTGACCATTGTTTCCATGAGTTTTATCAAACTGCAGTTGTAGATTATGATGTTTTACCTGTGACAGGCCGATACATCACTCAGAAAAGTTTCCCAATCAGAAGAGAGACTCAGCAGTGTCTTTTCATTAAACGTCCCTGACTGGTAAACACAAATCTTTGTTAAATCTCTTGTCTCCACCCTGTGACATCATTGGGGTTACTATTGCTTTCACAAGCAGAACTAGTAGAACTAGTAAAGCGTGGACAATTTGCAGTCTTACCCTTTTCATTAATGACGAATGTGTGTCTGAGTGAATTGTCTGGCAACACTAAAGGACAGGTTGAAAATGTTGGCAGGTACTTGGAGCATATTGATAGGACAATGTCGAGGAAATAATATTCAGTTTTACAGTTTGGGCAAACATCTGGAACACATCCACACAAGTACGCAATTCACATGTCAGGAAACACTGTTCACAACAAAAAAGTGAGAACAATTTACTTTTACATCTTTGTTTGTTTATATGGCATGTGGCTGTATGTGTAAAACCCTCAGCAAAGGAGCAGAAGGCTCTGTGCTGCAGTGATCACATGATGGTGACTCTCTCAGGTGAAACATGGGCAGCTGAACCCACTGGCTCCAGGCGCTGGCACCGGTACTGACAGCTATCCATTCCTCGGCGGATCCGATGGAGCTTGCAGGCAACACAGGGAAGCAGAATCACCACCTTTCCCAGGATCACACACACCGGCAGGGCCAGGGCCACCACGAAGCTGGGGGGCAGGTAGAAACGGTAGGCCTCCTCCTCAAAGGCCCGCTTCCAGCCAAACAGCAGACCATGGAAGGTGGCAATGAGCAGGGCAATGTAGCCCAGAGTGGACTAGAGCAAAAACAGAGAGACGTGTGATGGTGCGCACATGTAACAACTGCTATGATCGTACAGCCATGCCCTCCACTTGAGACACACAACTCCTGGTACACTTTGTGTAACAAAAATCCAGTGTTCCCTTTGCAGTTTGGCCATCTTTGTAAATTATTCCTGTTGTTCTCATAACCTTTACTGTTTATATCAGATCAATGCTGGTGCACAAACAACAAGTGGAAGTTATTGTAGTTTGACAGCTCGCTGACATGCTTAGCAGTTATAGGTATTTAAAACTGGCTTTGACATGATACACATATTTTCTAATTCAGTCATACAATCTGTCACACAATATCATTATCTTTAATGTTCATTGAAGACAAATAGGGAAAAAGACTGTTTCTGCAGAATCATGTGATTATTTTGACTGAAGCAACAAATCTCATGGATTCTGCAGCTCTGGTAACATTTCACTTATTTTTAGAGCGTTTCCATCCTCTGAGGAAAGCCACTGTCACACCTCTGGATTTAATATTCATACCTGTATAAAGCTGAACTCCCTCCAGTTGAGCATACTGTGGACGGATGGAATGGAGGTGATGGCCAAAAGTGAGAGGAGCCCAAGACTCATGATCCCAAAGGAAACATACATCTCCACCCTCCACACCTCCTCCTCATTCCACGCATTCTCCACGTTAGCATGGACCTGACAACACAGAAGATGCTCATTATAGAATTATCACAGTGATCACCTATCACTTGTTTTGATGCATGGCCAAATCAACCTGCAAGACATGCCTGGGACAAAGAGGAGCTGCTTTGACTCTATTGACCTCCTGTAACCACATCTATATATAAAACTGGACCCATCTCAAAGCTCTTATATCAATAAGTTGTATATTTTGCATCAGTAATATAAATTCAAGCCAATGAGCTGTGTTCTGACCTGGGGACAAGGAAACTAACCTGATGGGCATGTAGACAGAATAATATTAAGTGTTAGTATAATATATTGGATAGTATTGGGTTAGGCTTAGGGATAGTATTTTATATATATACATATATAAATATACACAATAATATTTGCACATTACAACTTTTAGTGCATTTCATGTTTATATCATACAGGAACATCTCCACATGTTTTAAGGATGATCAAGGAAAAATATCAAATATCAATATTGAATATCCTGGAAAAAAAGCCAAATCCATGCTTGACAAGGGAAAGGTTTTAGAAGTTCTTACAATGATGAATTATTTTCCAGATAGTTGAGTTTCAGTAAGCCTAATGTTGAACACACCCTTGACTTTTAAAAATAACTTGATTAGATTGAAATTAGTTCAACCCTAACCCTAACCCTTTGTCTCATGGGGCTTAATAAGGTGCAACATCCTCTTCACCCTCAACAGGAAAAAGATACATGTTCAGATGTATTAGCTGGAAAAAAATGATTACATTTCTCAAAATATTCCATGCCAGATTTATGTGCTGGGAGATCAAATTTATGAGTATGAATGTGGACATACTGTCAGTTGCCCTTTGTTCTACTGACCTGCTGGTAGGCAGTGTTGAGCATCAGGTACCTCTCAGATCTCCTCATGGGCAGACAGAGGCTGTAGAGAACGTGCACAGCTGCCAGAAAGAAGCTGAGGAGGCCCATCTGTTTCCGGCTCTGCAGCCAGCCCTCCAGCCAATGTGGGAAATGTCTGTACTTAGTACCGTAGTAGAGCTGGTGGGCAGCAGCCAGCTGGCCTGCCAGGTACACAAGGGCCAAAAGAGTGATAGCAACAGTGGGCAGTGTCCGATTGACTATCTCAATGGGGATCTTGTAAAAGTCACTCTGCTTGTATTTCACATATGGGTGGATGATATCTCGTACAAAAGAGTAAGCGAAAAAAAAGATAGAGAGGGCCACAGCAGCGAGGACTGGGCCCCTCCAACCAGGAAATAACTGTATGGGCATGTTCTCAATGTCCCTTGAAGAAGACAGGGTGCCCATATCCATGGGCTGGAAGTTAAGCTGGCGGGCTAACTCCATAATTTGCTGTCGAGCCTCCACTGAGTCACTGCAGATGAACACCTACGCAGAGCCAGGAGTACAGAGGAGAGGACTGGTTAGAAAAGCAGAAGGTATTGAACCGAGGAGAGAGGACATTTACATACAGTATTGTTAATTACATACTTCTGTGTGCCACTGAACTCCTCAAAGAGCCACAGTGTTGCACTGGGTAACATGCCCTATAATTACCATGAAAAGTATGTTGACTTATAGGGGTGCACGCTTGCTCACCTGGTAGTGTGGGCACCACGTATATAAGTTCAGTTCCCACCTTTCCCCATTCTCTCTCCCCATTTCACACCTGCACTTTACTATCGATAGCATTCCCTCTACAGCTGCCAGAAATACTCACCAGAGCAAAAACATGGAGTAACCCACTGCTGAGAGTAGTGAAGAACAAATGAGCAACAATTATTGCAAACTACAGAAACTAGCTATTTTAGGAAACAGGACCTGGAACGTTTTACTGTAACTATGTAAACTATATATCTGTCAGCTGTTTAAGTCAGATTAAGTCAGATTGTCATCAGTGGTAACCAATGTGGTCTGAGATCACAGACCAGGTAGGGAGGTCAGGAAGTTCTGAGAAAATAAAAAACAATTGATTGATTGAAATAAATACAGAATATTTCCCCTAAAAGAAAAACAGTTATGTGTGTATAAAATTACAATAGTACAATTAAAATAAAAAATATAATACATAGAATACATACTATAAGATAAAAAACCTACTGATAATTACTTATAACAATAAGAACAATAATAAAAATACATATGATACTGTAGTGTAAAGTGCTTTAAGTGGTCATCAAGACTAGAAAAGCACTACATAAATACAAACCATTTACCATTTACACATGTCAAGTAAAATACAAAAGAAAGTGGAGCTGTGCATAAGTGTGTTCCCTAGGACAGAACTGACAAAGGCTACACTCGTTTTCTTTGAGCTTTTGCTGTGAACCTCCAATAAACCAGCAGCAGTGTTCTTGAAAGCAAATAGTTCACAAGGGAGTTCACAATGTAGTCTGCCATCTTGGTTCTGGCAGTAGTAGATATTTTCCACCTGGTCCTATGTTCTAAAATTGAAATTTGGCAGAAATGTTCGCTTCAATAATCAAGAATAAACTCATGACAATTTGGGGGTCATAGGTCACACACAAGGAATCTAACACTGTTTTCTCCCTCCCTGAGTTTACACATGAAAACAGTGAACATACAACAGAACAAGATAAAAGAAAACGTTCAAAGTCAAGTCTAATCAGATTTATTTATATACCACTAGTCAGTATGTCTCTCACTGGAAATGATTAACTGGAGTCATAAATATACTATAAAATACTTTACTTCCATTTCACCAACAAAACACACTTCATACCTTTATTATAATTCTATATAATTATGTTTTCACTATGTCTGAAAAGAAATGTATGTAAACGGAAATTTGACAGCTTGTCGGAGGCATACAACCAAATGCAGTGATTGTAATATTCAATTTATAAATACTTTTACTTTGGCTTTGATTCTAAGGAAAGGAAAGTATGCCCATCACAGGACTCGAAACTTAGACCTGAATATAAGATTATAAGGTTTGTAACGTCAGATTTCATTTTCGAAGATTATTTCAAAATTGTGTATTTTGCTTCAAGGCTGACTTTAGGATTTCAGGTTTCTTCTACTTGTCTTTTAATTTTATCTTTTAGAAATATTCGTTCATCCATTTAGTTATCCATTGAGTTTATAGTTATCTAAAATCTACAGCAGTAGTGTCATCTTGTTGGCTTGTGACCCAGTGGGGCCATCCACAACCTTTCATCATATGGTTGTCTATGAGGTGTGGATAGGTTAACAATAACAGCTGTCTTCCTTTTCAAATTGATTCAAATTAAATTAATTATCTTTTTGTTTCAGCAATATTATTTCTGAAATCAATGGTCCACCATGACATTCCTCACTACCCTATGTGCTGTTAACCTGAGCTTTAAGAAGTGTCTTCATGGCGTCTTTTATGATACAAACCACGGATAAAGACAGCTGACTAGTTGGGGGATTATTTCAGGATTTATTTTACAGCCAGGAGCTCTATTGTTATGAGTGTCCTGCATTGTGTAATCTGTGCCAAAATTAGAAGAGGCTGTCATCATAAAACACAGACCTTTTTAGCCTTTTTATTTCACCGTTTACTGAAACAAATGCATGTGACCTAAATATGATGATCGATGGAATAGAAAGAAGTTTGACAAAATAATCCAATTTCAATGTGTGTCTACTTTTCAATGAAACAGTCCTTTGGTGATGGAGGTTTCTAAATTGTCATGTAGCTGTCTCAGGTATCATCATGTGATCAAGGTAATTGATATTTCTCTCAACACTCCTGGTCCATGACCTTTGACCATTCCCCACTAGTTTTCATAGACAGCTAATTTAGTCTCTTGTCTTGTGCCCTGGAAGTTAGTGAACGACTAGATAACGATCCAGTAGGACATTCATACAGAGAGAGAAATTACTATCTCCCCCTAAATACAGCATTTTCTCTGGACTGTGGGAGGAAGCTACCTGCAGATTTCCAAGGCACGCACAGGGAGAACATACAAACTCCACTAAAGCCTCCCTAAGCATGATGCTGCCACCACCCTGCTCCACCACAGGGATGTTTTTGCCCAGGTGATGAGCAGAGCCTTGTGTTTACGAGCCACGTTAAGATCTGCATTAACGTGTCTTCAGTCATCCGATCGATCGCATGTGTTTGGCTCTACGTTGGTTCACACCTGGTAATAGAATGTGTCACCAGTTATCCGATCTCACTTTCCCTCGATATGCAAATAAATATATGAATAATTTCTGTTCACATAGACCAAATGATTGTCTTTTTATTCAGACTGTACACATGTGTCCATTATCAATGGGAGTGAGTCTGTGTATGAATATATGTATGAGATGCAAATAAGCTTTAATCATTTGAAGTCATTATGTGTCAGTCAGTGTTAATCTTGTCGCAGTGGGTATAACTAATTATTGTATGTGAGACACTGAGAGGTGTAGACATTTTTAAAGAATGTGCTACATGTGTCCACCACCTCTGAATGGTATTGGATCTCAAACATGTTCTCTGTGTGTCTTGGGTGTGTTCACACCTAAACTTAGAGCTGCCTACTGCTGTTCACCAGAGACAGACATTAATACAGAGCCTCAGTTCTGAGAGATCACCTGAATAAAGGCCCAGACTAATGTGACTTGAGTGACTGATCCAACTCAATAACATCTGAATTCCATTGATTACTGATGAAGGTGAGCTGTATATTGCCACTGAAATCTCCACAAGAAGCCTGTATGTTAACCTTTGTGATACGTTTTTGTAGTTGTGATTTCAGAGAGCAGAATGTGTTTGACTTTTGTACCTGTGTGCTGGCATCTTTAGGGCAGCTCTGCTGCATGGCCCATGCTGAGATGACGTTGAAGCCTTTGACCACTATAGAGTCCGGCAGCAGTGAAGCCAGATATTCAGCGTTTGACTCTGGATACTGGTTCACCCTCCTGTTATTACTCACATCCACCAGGATCTTTCCTGTAGGATGATAATGCAAAACACATGATTCTGCCATTAATGACATTAAATCTGTCATTTTTAGCTCATCTTGCACATTTTATTAGTTGCTTCAGTAAAGCCAATATCAGGACTATAATCGACACAATAATTAGTATTGTTAGAAGACAAATGAGGACCTCATTTTTTTTGTCAAGTATGTTGTTTTAAAGACAGGAGGCATCAACACAGCCTTTACTTCCATAGAGAAAGAGAGGAAAAATGAAAAAAATAAAATAAAATAAGAGATTGTATCCTAATTTAAGTAAATACACATACAAACAGCAAAAAGGGATACACTGAACATCCCCTCTTTCCATTTCTGTGCAGTACATAGTAGATCACAGTAAAAGATGCAATACAAAAAATTAATGGAATGATACAGGTTGTAGTATTCGGATGAATTTGCACTCGCTATGAAACAGAGGCACAGAGGCTCCTATTGCAGTAAATGTATGTAATTTCAGTCAGTCTCAAACCAGAAGTCATGAATTCTCAATTCAGTGGATCTCCTTCTTGACTTCAAAAGAACACGAAGGCAACAACCAGGTACAAACATATGATATTCATTGACTATCTACCACAGAGGGAAATATTTACAAGGATAACTCAAGAATATGCAAAACAGAATGGATTTGGATTAATAGCAATGGAATAAAAAGCACATCGGTGGTTTCTCATTGAGACAACATCAGTTGTTCAGCAGCGAGTTCTAGCAGTGGTCTCAGTTGTTCAGGTTGAGGCCTTGTCTGCAGGCTCTCTCTCTCCCAGAGCACTGGGATGGAGCAGGCATGCTGATGGGCTGGTATTGGAACTGGCACTGATTAAGTAAGTTCTATGCTCGACAGTGTCATACAAACTCTGGGAGACATTGGGACTGGTCTTACTACACAAAAAACAAAGTAATTATGAAACTTATCAATTTAAAAAGATTAATACAAAAAAAGCATTTGTTGCAGTATACTTCTGATCAGCTGGCTGTTGATTTAAGAAAATAAAATATTGCACAGTAAAGTTACTTGTGGGTATAGGAAAAAGTAATTCTATAGATAAACTTGAATGGTAAGACTTTTAAAAAGGAAAGATGACAAGAACTAACTAAGTGTATAATAGTAGAAAAAGCAATAGAGTGTAAAGTAAAGAGGTGAAGTGAAAACAAAATTGAGAAGAGTCTGTGTCTGTTCATTGTTTTTGTCCCAGGGAAAAAAAACAAAGCAAATTAGAAGCTTATATGAGACTTAAACCTAACCATCTCGGTGAAGGAATTGAATGGACGTCTACCACAGTTTGTCTTATTAGTAACAACCCCCCTCTTTGTGCCCTCTAGTTTCTGACATTAGAATCATATTGGAGAGGGATCACTTCAAAGCCAACGCAGACAGAGGGAATGATTACAGTGGCCAAAAATCTGAACCTTTCTTTAATATAGCTCAAATTCATCATAGTTAATAATTAATACAGCTCCAACTCATCATAGTTAGCATGTCCATTTAACATGTCTTTTTCTTGAATGATCTTCAGTTAGCTTTTCCATTACTGTAGTCAAAGGTATGTTATGTGATTATGCACTTCAGTCGACTGTGAAGAAGAGGTGTCTTTAATTAGATGGCTATGTTCTGAGTGTGTGTCGGTACCTTCCAGTAGATGTTTGAGGTCCCACAGGACAGCGTAATGCTCACGTCGGATTGCCAGGAACACGATACTGGCTTTCCCCACAGCGTCTTCATGGTGTGTCACGTCCACCACATGGGGAAATGACTGGGCTGCCAGTTTGGGATGGCGGCTCCCTACCACCACGTGGAAACCACGGCGCAGCAGGCGGTTGGTCAGGCTCTTGGAGAAGTCACCTGAGCCCAGGATGGCCACTGTAGGCTGGGTAGACACACAAGTGGTGCCAGTGTCTCCAACTCCATTCTTAACGCTGTTGGGCAGGAAATAGGCCTGGGTGTGATGGAGCTGGTGAGAGGAGGAGGCTGTGAGGAACATTTGGCTCCTGCTTCCACCCATCATAGAGATAGAGTCCATCCTTCCTCCCTGTTACTTCTTCTATGGTTTTTGGCTAAGGAGGATTTCAGTAGGTCTGAAGGAGGTAAGCACAAATGGAATTTTTGCAACATTTATTGGGTTTTCTCAGGAATATTTTCTTGACATCCTTCACACAATTACAGGAAGGCATTAGTTTAGGCCAGGTTTTCATTTCAATTTCTAGTTTTAACCTTGGCTACACATATTCATTGCACTTCTGAACAGATTGATGTAAGGCTGTGGCACAAATCATAAAGTGGTGCATTTAGATAACCTCAAGAAAACTTTACACTTTAAGAAAGGGCTAATGTTAATAGCCATTGTGTCCTGCTCAACCCGACTTGATCTTACTAGCATAATTTTATCATCATCTATTAAATCATAAATGCCTTGTATTCGTGATGGCTCATTGCAAAAAAAGACCTTGTGTGTGTGGGTGTGTGTGTGTGTCATGGTCATCCTACAGTGGCTACCATCACGTGCTGCAGCAGCTCGCTAGACGGTGATCAGAGGTCATCCGTCCACCAGGAGACGTAGCGTCTCGTCATACTGACCTTCTGTCTGCAGAGACCTTGTGTTCTTGTGAAGGACACGGCCGCGTGTGCACGGGCAGCCTGTGTGCACCTGTAGCGCCGCAGTGCGGCCGCTGCTGTTCCACTGTGGAGCCGCACAACACAGCGAGAAGAGGAAAACACATGGACCGTCCACGCCGAGGCTCCACACACTGTGTGACCCACCTGTCAGTCACACAGAAGCGGCCGTGCTTCTCCGTCCATCCTCCCGCTGCTGATGATGCTCAGCCTCCGCGGTCTCGACACGTGCTGCGTTCATGAGCTGTCGGAGACAACAGCTTTGCTCTGGAAATAAATGCAATTCTCCAACCAAAATAAAATCCATAAATAATCAGAAAAATGTCAATAACACAACTAAAACAACGAAGCTACCCTAAGTCTAGACAATTAACATGTAGAAAGAAATAATATGAAAAATAGATTATATGAGATGATATATAATATCTTAGATTGTATCATATGTATTATATTATATTATATCATAAATTATCAGAGCCACAGTGCAACAGAAAGTTTATTGCACAACCAAAGAATGTCTGCTCAGAAATACATAATATATTTGTTGACTAACCATTCATGTTATCTTTCCATAAGACTTTGGACGACATCACTCTCTTCTACCACTGAAAGCATTATTGAGATCATATCTAAAATACACAGCTTTGAAACATAACTTGAGTCAACATGACCTGGTTTGTTTACTTTCAGTGTGACACTGGATTTTTGACTGTCTGACAGTATTTTCTTCTGAACATGTTGGATCTATGTTAAGATGTATACTTACACTCAGTGCATGAGGATAAAACAAATCCTGAAAATGGTCCTGGTTGTTAAAAAGACAAATCTAACTTATTAATGACATTAAATAAATTAATTTAATCGAATATTGAGCCTAACATGGTCTTCTGCATTTGTAGACCATGATCCACCTCAAGGCAAGAGGCTTTGTTATGGAGCCTACATTGCCATTGCTGTTTGTCTGTCTGTTAACTTAATTACCAATTTAATTAAACTTTTAGGGTTGGGTACAGGCCAAGGTAGAACCCATTAGCTGTTTCATGTTCTTTAATATTGTGTTACAGGGAATCAACCTTGGCTGGAGTATGTACTCTCAGAGTTCCCTTCTACTTGATTCTGAAATGGTTCTCTTCTTAAGCACATTTGAAATAAGTGGTGATCTGAGTTACCAAAGCCTTTCTGTCTGCTCCAACCCCAACAACAGTGTGTGTGTGTGTGTGTGGTTTGTGTGTGTGTGTGTGTGTGTGTGTGTGTGTGTGTGTGTGTGTGTACAGGGTAGGTAGTCATTTCTGTCTAAGGGCCGTAACACAACCTCAACACGTTTTGTGTCAGCAGTGTAAATAGAAACATTGCATTGATGCATTTCCCCTCCACGAACAGCTGGGGGCAGTGTGCTGGTGAGGGCGGAGGGATTTGTACACAGTTGAGCAGGGAAATGTGCCTGAACTCTAAGATCTATATCCATTCAAAGCACAGTGTCTGACTTGCTCCTACACATCCGCCGCAATGTTCCTGGAAGGCGCTGCCTTTGCTGTTCTGCTCATATGTTTATGTTTTATGATCCGGTTATATTTAGTTGTGAAGACTGGATCAGAGCTGAAACCTGGAAGCAAAGGTCCGATCGCTGTTCTCGTCGTTGCAGGATCAGGTGATTTTTTATGACATTAACTTGACACATGTCCTCATCTTAGATGAAGCTAAACAGTCACATTCTTGTGAGTCGCGTCACCCACCGCTGTCAGATTCTATAGCTCAAACGCTGACAAGCCGAATGTGTTTCCATGTTGTGCTATTAAGGGACTTCCTTAGCAGCCATGCTAACAACCATACGTAATGTGGAGTGTACCAAAACATCGGCGAGGATGAGGGGGGTTTAAACGAGACCTCTTCCAGGGTTATTGGATTTTTTAAGTATTATTTCCCCTTTGCTCTCAAGTAAACAACACGTGTCCATAACAAGAGCAAATCACACATCTCCTCAAAGTTTCGCTGTGAGAAACACCAGGGATGTTATATTTTCTGGTCACAGTAATGATAAGAGATGCACTGCACGGTCCAAATAACGTGGACATCTATCTGCTCATTCTTACCATGTGACTTCTACATATTCATCTAAACATTAAGCTCCTCTGTCTCTACCAGACATCAGGACCTGGCTGTGGAGATGTGCTCCCTGTCAGTCTCGAGAGAATTAGTGAGGTCCAACACTGCTTTGATGTGGCTTTGATGCTAATCTGAAGATATAATCTGTTATTGAGATGTTGAGGAATCTGTGGTGTTGATTGGAATAAATAATTTGTTATATGTCAACCTACTAAAACAACAGTATATCCTGTGTTTTTTCCAGGTGGTCACACCACAGAGATCCTGCGGCTGATGGGGAGCCTGTGTGCGGCCTACACACCTCGACACTATGTCATTGCTGACACTGACCAGATGAGTGAGGAGAAAATCAGCACATTTGAGAGCTCGAAACAACACTCAGACTCTGGGTCGCAGGTACACAGCTGTCTATGTTCTGGGCTTCCCATGTTTTATCAGATGGCAGCACTGTCTCAGATTTTGCTCAAACCTGATCTATATCATGAATTGGTTCCAAAGACAATGCCTGGAAAGCTGCTTTCATGGTGTATGTGTGTATGTGAACACAAATGTAAGAGCTTCTGCGATCTTTCTGTGAGTGAGTGGGCTGATGAAGACGCAACAGATGCAAAAATGAATAAAACAAAATGAGAAGAGATTTTGAGGGCCCCAAACATTTTATAGACAAACCTATAATGGTGCTACAATTAGTTTGTGCATTTTCTGCAGGTGGACAATTTTAATAGAAGGTGGGAGACCCGACCTACTGCTGTCAGTTAACTGCAGCTCTGACTGCAGTATTAGAGTATGAATGAAATGTGGTTTAAAGCTGCTTAAACAATTCAAAGACTGAATATGGATATAACTATCATCAGGTAACTGATATTATATTTATATTGTAGTTGTGAAGCAGTAATTTGAGATCATTGCTCAGTCAAATCATTTCATTAAACAACTTTATTATAAGGCAGATATGCCCTTATTCAAATTCAGACATCAGGTCCTTTTCCATTCCGCCAGCATAAAAGTGGAGGATATACTAATCAGTATATTTGTCCGTCTGTAATCAATTGCTTCCCGAGCAGACACCTTTTTGGATTTTTCATGAAACTTCACAATTATGTTGTGTAATTATTTTCTGTATTTAAATAAACAACTTAATAAATTTTAATTATGTGATAAATGAGTTGATTGGAAAAATCTTCTCTCCCCTCACCGATATAATTACCAAATTATCAAAATGTCAATTTACATCACAAAATAGTTGTATTTATAAGCCTGAAAACATTGGATAAGAAGTTGTCTTGGAATTAGTCTATGCTTGGAATGTATAATGTTAAGAACAGTAAAACCCAATAAAGTCACTTGTGACATGGTCGCAGTTCTTCCAGATTTCAACTCTGTTTCCTGATTAGCTTTTGATATTTTGGTGTGTTGCATTTGTTCTTTTACTTATTGAGATGTATCTTGAACAATTAACTGCTTTGAGATCTTTATCACACATTGGTTAACCACATCATAGATGAGTGTTACTGTTCACCAGCAGGGGGCACAAGTACACTATGATCAATATGTGCGTCACTGATGTTTCAGTATCTCATACTGATTCCTTCTTTGTGCTTATTTGATTACCAATGTGGAATAACTGTAATGATCAGGAATATCTTTTTAAAACTTAATGCAAACACACATTTGCGGAAATAATAGATATACGAATACCAGACACAATTATTTATGAATACATTTAAAATAATTAAGAAATCACATGCCAGAAAATCTTCCTTTTATAAAGTTTAGTCAGCCACAAAAATCAATGACCCATATTCAATGCAGGAAAAATCATTTGTAACTTGCAATACAATACCATTTAATCATTTATATATTTAATATTAAAAATAAATTAATAAATTAATCGAAAATTCAGGAAGTTATGAAAGCAACCATGTGTTACAACCCTGCTTTTTATATTGATGGTTGTTTATTGATATTAGAGGGATCCAAATTTCCAAATCCAGGTGTGTTAGGTGTTGCAACTATTGATTATTCCCATTAACAATTTATTTCCTGATTATTATTTAAAAGCATTTGGATGTATGAAAATTTACTTAAATGTCAAATTTTCTCTTGATTTTAATTAATTCGATGAATAATCACATGTTCTTCTTGTTTTGTAGATTTTTTTTACTTTAGCATATTACCTTTATTGAAGAGCTAACAGTGCAAATTCAGATATTATTTGCGATCATGCTTGTGCATGGATCTCAACTTTCTACTTGGAATAAATCAGGTTCTTAGGTTCTCTTTTATACATTGTATTTTTAATGCCTTGAGCACCACATGGAAAACTTTATCCATATCCACTGTATTTGTCTTGAGGCGTGATTGTGTGATTGGAGGTGGACTGAACCTTTATTGTCGAGTAGTGTCGTTGAAATGACAGAGTCATTGGAAAAGTCCATGATTGGTTTGTTTGTGTGCTGGTGAGAAGCTGCGCAATCTGAGATGTGAGAGTTTTATCCAAATACATTGAGTTGTGTGATGAGTAATGTATTTCTGTTGTGCAATTCAATTGATCATGTGTCTGAGACAGGTGATAGAAACCTGCCCTTGTTCCACAGTTCACCATCTGTCGAATCCCACGGAGCCGGGAGGTGCATCAGTCTTGGAGTTCCTCAGTTGTCAGTACGCTGAATGCCCTGCAGTACTCCCTCCCTCTGGTGTTCAGACTCAGACCTGACATGGTAAGTGGACACACAAGTCAGTAGCTGTGACCGACTATTACAATGCACATGTACCACAGAGTATTGCACAATAAGCATGGATGAAAATGACCATATGTTGTTGGTTGCATCATGGCATTCAGGGTTGCATGGCTTGACCCATAGAGACTAGAAGTCAGGGTATCAAACTCCTTTAGTAAACTCTATAAAGATGGATTCATTCTGGAAGAGCACAAATCCATCCAGCACCATCTGGCACTTGTAGCAATATGCAGGTTACATACAGATATAAACACATCAATTCCTCCTCATGAAACACACAATGCTGACATTTAACTTGTGTTGCACAACGCAATCATGCTCATTGAGTTAAGCAGCATCTGTCTCATTCATAGATGGCTTTCTAACAGATATCCCCATTCCCGGAACATATTTAGCAATATCTAATTTTAATCCAGAACATTTGATCAGTGCAAAATGTCATTTCAAAACAACTAACGCCTCATGCACTACACGCCATGACTTTCATGGTCAATATGTTTCTGCACTATTCACACTGCACAACTGTTTGTCCTCTAATCATGAAACTTGAATTTGTTCTGGTTTGCCCACTACATCACACAAATTACAAGATCTTTGACCAGGAATCCCCAACAAGAGTGTCAGCGCTCCAAACTACATTGAGTCATGGTCGCACACACCAAAAGAGTCACAGGCCATGCAAAAACTCTAATCTATGGTTTGATAAATCTTTGATAAAGAATTCCCAAAATGATTTGTGTATTAGTGTTACAGTGACCACCCACTTTTAGAATGGCTCTTAGCTTTAAGACTGGAACCAGGCCAACCAGCTATGAGATTAGTCTGGACCATAAAACATTTGATTCAGAGGCAAAGAAATATTGGAAAATGGAAAAAAGGCAAAGATACAAGACTGCGTACTTAATTGTTATAAGTGAAGAATGTACGCATCTGATAACCAGTTGTGAATGATCCCTTTCCAAAGACTTCCAGTAAGCCTCGTCTTGACTTTAACCTTGTTGTTCATATAGAGTTGTAAAATGTTGTATTTGTTTATATATATCGTTTCATTTTGTGTTTAGAGTAGTAACCTAGTTTAACGAAGCTGAACGATCTGATTGTAGCCGACATGAATTTCATGGTTGTGCTATATATTTGTATGGTAATAGTTAGCTCTACCAATTACAGACATCACTATTACACCTGAGGATTGTGGGTAATATAGTACTTCTTGGCATTGCATATGAAACACATTTCTCCCAGAAATCAGTCGATATCAAAAGCCATCTCAGACATGAACTCCGGAGGATGTCCGCAGATTTGGGATTGGATTTATTTCCTGAGTTTGCCACTCACATATGAACGATGCAGCAGGAGATTCTCAGGTCAGACTCGTTCTGGTCTCAATCGTTCACCAAAAGCTTTCTTGGCATCTTGGTCAGTTTCTTCATAGATTTTGTGGCATAGATTTTATAAAAAGATTTTTTGACCCGAGATATATACATTCTTTCTGTTGCTTGTTTGCAATATCGTTATTGTTAATCTAAATCTCTATTCAGAAAATGAATGGGGTATATACTTCCTGAACCAGGCTGTTGAGCTCTTAAGAACAAATGTTGTTTCAATATCAATATCATATTATCTGGAAAAGCATGTAGCTTTTGTGTCTGCCTGTAATTCAGATTATAATCACTTCAGGATAATTTTTTGTAACAGGGGATATCCATTCTTGTGTGGGATTTCCCTCACTCATTGGCTGGAGCTGGTCACCGCATTCATTGCCAGTCAGACTTCCAGATTTGGACTCGGTGACAGGCCCAGGTATTTAAACTGCAAGATGCCTGCCAGCATTCAGTGACGCAGCAGCAAGTCTCTCAGACGTCTTTGACGTCACCAGAGTATGTAGAGCCCTTTGTTCACAAAATTGATAACCAGATCTAATTTTCTCCACTTAAAGCTCATTAGACAACATCTGCTCCAGAATATATTTCATTTCTCAAGTATTGTGAGAAGTCAATGTACAGTCAGAAGAATGTGCTGAATGTGGGAAAGAGTCTGGGAAAAGATGCCTGTTTGTTGTGTCCATGTTGGAACATACAACATGATAGAGTGACTTCACAAAGCATGTAGACATCTTCACTTTTAGTAGGTTTTATTGTTGTTGATTTATTTATAATTTGATTACTAGACTGGCACTTAATAAAGTGCATGCAACCACCAAGGTCCTACAGTCCCCTTAAATGTGGGTCAGAATCCATTCATTATTCCCTGGGATCAGTGGAAATAGTTTAAAAAAATTAGATAAAATCTGTTAAGACAAAGTTAAGAAAAAAATCTGATGGCCATCTTTCTATAACATCGATTCAGTAGTTGTAATGTAACAGTCAAACAAAAAGACAAATGGCAATGAAAACATAAGGAGGCAACAAGGTGGAGTTAACAAAGTAAAATGTAGAGATTTATTATTTCTCAAAATCAAAAACTGATATCTCTCATTCATAAACATTTTCACAACCTTTGTCTTCACCTGCTGCAAATTAAATTGTTTGTTGTGTTGTGCTGGCATTGTTCAACTCCTCTGACTTAATGTAGAATCCACATATTGTCCTTACATCATAAAGTCCAAGGACGCCTGGTAGACAGACATTCACATAGTATATTGTAAATGTACATGGGCCAAATTCAATATAAGTGCGATCTTTTCCTATAAAAGATGCTCTTGATTCTCGGCTTACATGAATCCGTGTCCGATGCGCTCCAGTGCTGTCAAATGTTTTCAAATGATCATGAAATCCAAACACCTTTCTCCTCTGGTTCAAGATCTTTATTTCCAAAAAACTTCCAACTTAGGTGTTTGTTACCGCAGCATGGAGTGACAGACAGATCACATCAGTTGATTTCTTTCTTTTCCATCCGATCAAACAAAAACAAACATTGCTTAGCAGCGGTCTAAAGCTGTATGGCTGCATGCCTGAAACTGAGAGCTCCAGGCCCCAATAGCCAACATTAATATACCACAGGTGCTGCAGTCACCTGTCTTTAAAGAGGAGGCGGAGGTGAGAAGAGGCATCAATCATGTACAGCTGTGAGCTTCTAATAATCAAAACTAGCCATAATTTCACAACTTCATAATTGTTATCAATTCAACTAATAATTCAAACCAGAATATTTCATGTTCATGTCTCATAATTAATCAGATAAATAATAATAGTAAACCAGATAAAATGAAATATTCATCAAAACACAAATCAAGCATTTGGCTCCAACAATCAACATAACTAAAACAAAACCACTTCCACAGTGAACTGACACATACAGAAGACAAGGTTCAAACAGTGTCATTATTTCTTTAAATGGAGCCTGTAAGTAAAACCTCACAGCAGCTCTCAGACATGGAGGCACAAAATGACTGTTTGTGTTGGGCAGCTGTGCAAACCAGCCATCCATCAGATCAAACACCTCAGAGATGGTCTGTGAGGAGATGACACGCTGAAGCCAGCCCAAACATCAAAGTGATGCTGCTCTTTCACATTTCTCCTGAATTCACTGCTGTCACTATAGGAACTGTAGGTTTAACAATTCTTCCTGCTCACAGATGTGTGATGATCTGACTAGATGGGGCTTGAACATACTGATGCTTGGTTCCCACATTTGAGAAACACATAATTGTATACACACTTTCTCTGGAGGAGGTGCATGTATGAACGTAAATGTCCAAGTGACAGCCTCTGGATTTTTTGCAGAATTTCTCCGCCTGGCCCACTAGTAAAAAAACAACGAGAAAACAAATATCAGAGGGTGAAAAGGCACAGCCATACACGTAGGAGACACCGAAGAAGATGCCAAGAGAGTTTGTCAACGGTTCCTGCCTCTGCCTTCTGCACCCGGCTGCACCACCCCTCGTCTGAGTAATGCGGAGGATTTGTTACTGTTGTGAACTCATCTGTGCAGAGAACCTCACGCTGCGTTGTACATGTGTGAAAGGCAAAGTGCGAATAAAGCCCGAACCCAATTCTCTGGACTTTACCGAAGTTCATGTCTCAAAACAGCTATACTACTCAGGGGCATGTGACCCCTGTCACCAGTTAGTTCTGTAGTGTGAACTCACAACGACTGCAGGACTCCCGATCAAAATACAGTTTAATGTGTAGTGTGAACTCTAAGCAATCAACCAACTTTGAAAGTCATGTCGTGTGAACTTGGCTTTGGTGATATCCATGCAGATTGTTTGGATTTTATGTGTCCAAGTTGTGAAATATCTGCCTCTAAGATATCTATGGTGATTAATTGAATTGAGGTGTTGGTCCCAACAATATGAAGTTATTTAAAAAACTTTTAAAAACATTAACCTTGCTGTTACTCTGGGAATTCCAATAAATATACTGGGGGCAGTTTTCAAATGCACTGAAAGCATAATTTCCAGTGAGTAGTGTTGACAGTGATATCTGTGCACTTTTTTGTGTTTGTGTGGAGCCAAAATTATCTGGGTAAAGGAAAATGACAGTAACAACTCTGTGGTGTACAACACTCACTTTTAGTCAGTGAAGTGTCTGTCCAGCTTTATTTGTGGCTAGTTGGAAACAGAGCCAGGGACTTACCAGAAATGCCAGAAATGTTCCAGCCAGGCTTAAAGGGATAGTTCACCTAAAAATGAAAATTCACTCTTTATCTACTAACCACTATGCCGATGGAGGGGTGGGTGAAGTGCTAGAGTCGACAAAACACTTCTGGGGTCTCAGGGGTAAACTTTGTTGCAGCAATCCGATACAATTAAAGTAACCGGCGACCTATACTCCAGATGTCATGAAACAACAGAAAAAACATAATGCTTCTATATTGCTCGTGTGGTGTCATCCAAGTGTCCGTTAGCCCCAACATTCATATTTGACTGCAAACAACACCATTGAGACCATGTTTTTAGACTGATTGTCCATTGATATCTTCCTACAAGATATGCTCACAGAACCTCAGACATACCATCATGTGGCTACGTCTGCTAGCATTGCCACTTCTGGTAATGGACTTTTAGGCTAAAAACTGGGGGCTACCACACAGTTGTCGATGGTCTTAGTAAGGTCATGGGTGGGAGAGCCCTTCCCTGGAAGGAAAAGTAGCTCAGTCTTGTCAAGGTTGGTTTTCAGGTGGATTGCAGACATCCCCTGAGAGATGTCAGTCAGACAGGCAGAGATTCATGCTGCAGACACAGCAAGGAGGGCAGTCTCAGTTGAGTGGCCGACCTTGAAACTGGACCGGTGAGGATCAGGAAGGTTGTTCTGGTGAAGATAGGAAGAGAGTTGATTAAAGAGAGCATGCTCGAGTGCTTTGGGGAGAAAAGGAAGAAGAGAGACAGGTCTGTAGTTGTTTAATTTAGATGGGTTGAGGGTGTTTTGTATGTAAAGTCTTATGATGGCATGTTAGCCAAAAACGTAATCGTGAAACGTAAACTGCATATCTATAGTACTCTATAGGACTGATACACTTATACTGGCATAGCCGTCAGTGTATCAAACCAGGATTGAACTGCTGACATTCTGGTTAGTGGACAACATGCTGTATCTCCTGAGCCACAGCTGCCCTATTCTGAATTCTACATTGAGATTCAAATCTTAGGACAAAGCCCCATGTTTAGGTGAGAAAACTTTACAGACAGGTGGCTTTAAAGTAAAATGTTATATTTGATTGAATAACACTTGCTTGCAATCAGTATATCAAGCCTGCGTCACACTGACATCCACAAACAACAGACAACCTTACATTCGCAGTTGACCACATATGCCATGCCAACCACCAAGGGTGCCATTTTTTAAGTTCTATGGGTTTTGCTACAACCTCAAGAACATTTCTTTCCCTGAATGTAAAGATTTATTTGTGCTATTGTTACAGCAGCACTGTTCTTGTAAAATCCCCTCAGGTGTCCAGGTGAATACCAGAAATCTAGCCTGGGTTTCTCATTTTTATGGTGTAAGAGGTGAGGTTACTGGAAGCAAGTTGGTAATTACCAGATTATGTGAGTGTGTGTAAATTAGGTGCCTGGAAATAAGATTTCCATCTCCACAATGCTATTTACTGCTTCCAGAGAGAGCTTAAGATCAAGTGGGGAAAACTGCTGTTGTTCATGGCATATACTTTAGTTTTATTTACTGCAATGACCACAGTATTTGTCTTGTTAACAAGTGAAAGGTTTGTAATCTTAACATTGACATTAGCTGTGACCTGAACAATTCATCTTGTGAATGTGGATTTGCTGTTCTATACTTTTCAACGTGAGAGTGATGCAACTGTTCCACTTTCAAACTGCAGTGTGCAGGGCACAATGCTGATGTACTGCGGAGTTGTATGATGACTTCTCCAGACTACAGAGCAGCTCAGCCTGGTTTCCTGTAAACCCAACACCCGCAGTCCCCCTCTAGCCATGAGGCTGCTTATTCATCTAAGCCCCCTCCCCCTTTGTCTTTGAGTCTTACTCAGCTGCCTCTTAATGCCAGCTTCTCCAACCCTGCCTTTTTAATCTTTCCAATTTGTATTTAACAGATTTCCGCACTCTGAGTGTTGAGGAGCAGTTCAACTCAAGGACCTTTACCTTTAAGCACACCACATACCTCTCCAAACCCTAGTGTCTTTTTTCAGCTAACATCAGCATTTTCCAGTCATATCAACTACTCAAAGCACTTTACAGTTGAAGTTGGGGACAATTTAGGGGAGGTGCCAGGTATTGAACCACCACTTGTTAGTGGACAACCCTCTGTACCCACTGAGCCGCCTCAACATAAGCCATTTTCAGTCATGACCTGTGTAGGATGTCAAGAGAATTTGGTCTGGACTTTCTGCACAGGGCGCATCACACATGAACAATGCAGCAGGAGCTCTTCTTCCAGAGCCTCTCACTCAGACATTTGCGTTCTTACATGAAGCTCCTCCCTCTGGAGAAGGTCTGGAGATTATCCAGGGTTCATTTTATGTCTGAAAGCAGCTACAAAGATATGAGTTCTGTGACAGATCCCCAGATCAGCTAAGACACCACTTTCTATGTAGCTTATGCAAAATGGAGTCTATATGTCACTTCATGGAAATGTGCTCACCCCCCCCCCCCCCTCTCTCTTTCTCTCTCTCTTTCTCTCTCTCTCTCTGTGTTGTTTCAGGTGCTGTGTAACGGTCCAGGGACTTGTGTCCCCTTGTGTATGGCAGGACTCCTGCTTGGAATTCTGGGAATGAAGAAAGTTCTTATAGTTTATGTTGAAAGTATTTGCCGGGTGCACACACTGTCACTCACAGGGAAAATCCTGTACCCGATATCAGACTATTTCTTTGTGCAGTGGTCTTCTCTGAAGGACAAATACCCCAAATCCATTTTCCTGGGAAGAGTAGTCTGATAAAATCTATGACACAAACTAAACACAAATACAGAATGAAATGTTATGCTTGTTGTAATTAATATGAATAAATACTTTTTACATTTTTGTCATTTATTTTTTCATTATTTGTTACATTTCGTATAGAGGGCATGGTCTAACCATGGTATACTGTCTTTGACAATACATAGGAAATCATTTGCTGTCTTTATTTAAAGCAAAATAAAAAATACTGTATATATAATTGCCATAATGAGATGGACGAGCAGTGCACTCTGCATTTACATGTTTCTCTCTGCTACAGGTTAAATAATTATTTAAGGAAAAGCTGAAAACCCCCAAATAATAATTGCAGTGTACAAAACTTAACCTTTGTTAAAAAACAGTGGATGCCAAGCACATGTTATTTAGAAAAACAGGCCCATTTTATTTGTTAAAGCTGTGGTTAAACAATATTCAAATTTTATAGTATGTACTGTGAGGCATACTGTCAGAACAGTCTTGTCACTCAGGGCATCTCTACCACCAGTTCAGTTATTAGTCCCACCCAGATGTGCACAATTGGGCTTCTGAACAGTAAATTAGTGCTGTCAGTTATCATGTAGCAGAGACAAAGTGGTGTGGCTGATTTTGTCCCTTGCCATCAGTTGAGGAATATCACTTGATTTTAGGACATTCAAATAAGAATGGTTGTCACTCATGGGGACATATCGATCACACAGGTCACTTTTAATGTCACTGAAACTTACAACACATCACAGAGTGACCCATTTCCTGGAGTCAATTACAACTGTTTAAATAAATTTCATACAGGTAATATGCTGCTTGCTGCTTGCAGGAATAGAGCTATTACAATCTCCATTCTTCTCATTCATGATGCCTCTTCATTGACACCTCAGAGTGTTGCCCCAATGGTGACCTCCTCTTTGTTAGCACCCTCATTACCAGCATTCTGCAGCACAACCCATCTGTTTTCAAAATTTGGGAGTCTAACCAGGGGCAACCTCACTGGGCCTCTTTCATGTCAGTGCAATATCGATACAAATGAGCGATTCACCGGAAAGTGGGGACTTAACTCTGCTGCCATCCTCCTCCACTATGATCTTACTCCTTTTTCCAGCACCAGTAGGAGAATGGCACTGAAGGAGGAAATGAACAGTTCTTCTTGTTCCCCATTATTATGTTTTTTGTTCGCTACTGCTCTGTGAGCTCAGCAGGTGCCAGGCTCCAGCCTCCACAGGAAGGCTGACAAGCATTTAAAAAAATGTCCATAAGATCTTGGTGTCTGCTCTAATGTTTAAATGTAGGAGTTGCAAGTCCAGAGACGAGGGCTTGGAATGGAACTCACCCGACTCCTGGAAAAAGTTGCATCAGTGCACTAGATGGTTCCTGATTTTGATGTTGGTGGCATGCCTGTTGTCAATCCCTGTTCACCGTGCTGACACAAATCACTCCACATTCTAGTACAGAATGTTATAGTTTCCACAAGCCAAAAGGCACCCCCTCAATTTCCAGGGCATAGGGCAGGTAGTTTGTGTGCATTCCTCAATAGACAAAAAAAATTACAAATAGCAAAGTAGTACATGGAGGAAGAGAGTTGTTATTCAGTCAAATAATAGAAATAGAAATGAGACAAGCAACATGCTACGCTAAGTTATCAGTCTGTGATCAAAGTTTAAACTGGGACTGTTAAGGTCAGAATAAAAGGGTTTATACTGTTTTGGTTAACAGAGGACTGAACTGAGATTTAAAGAGGTTTAAAATTAATTCCTTTGAGTCTAAAACTAGCTTTAAAGCCTAGTGCTGAAAGATTATAAAAGAAACCAAATTTTAATCCAGGTATATTGTTAAATATACTGTACACTGAAGGTCAATAGAGAAAGCAACAAAAATATGGTGTTTATAAGCCCAAATCATACACAATATGAATGAGAAAAGATTTATCTGTGTAGATGTAGACTCTAAAAATATTACATCAATATTGCAATATTACATCATCTCATGTTGTGTATCAGCTGGATGTTTGACAAGACAAGTTTTTTCTATCTACAGTAAGTGCAGAATATGTGTCAGCATACCTTGACATTGCATTTCGATCCCTTTCCCTTGTGAAAGATCTCTATGTGATCATGTGTAATCATGTGTGATCAATCTTCTTATGAAGACTATGAATTGTCCATGGAAGCTTTGATGAAAATAAGCAAATAGACCTCAAGGTTGGATTATTTTGTTCAACTTCTCTTCCTAAACGCGACAATGAACCATCATACTCATTTTATTGCTCATTTTTAGATATTTTCAGTGGATGTAAATCTATAAAGTTAGAGCTAAAAGAGATAATGCTTTAAATCAGCAAAATTTGGGCATAACAGCAGTTTTGGACACTCTGGGTGCTCAGCCTGGACCAAAGGATTACAGAAAGTGCTAGAAATGTTGTGTTGATGTGCTTGCTTGAAGAAAAAAAAAGATTATTCATTATATTGTATTTATTTTTCTTTGCACACACTGCTTGCCCCGAGGGGTTTGTTTGAAATGTTGGTGTTTTTGGGTCACTAGCTTTGTCAATGCCGTTTTGCTTTCTTTGTGCTGTTTCCTGTTCCTGGATAGATCACTGGACAGGAAGAGCCCTGAAACAATTTGTTGAACTAAATTGAGGAGGAGGGAAGAGAAGGAGCAAAGGCTTCTACTTTAGTCTGTCATCTGGGGCAAAGGAACTGATCCTCAGTTTAGCTAGGAGTGAATAAATAAAGTGCACAGGATTTATAAATTGGGGATTGGTACACATAAGACTGAGCAATATGATCAAAACAGTAGCTATCTCTATGAATGTATGCATGTCACTGCTAATGTATTATGAACTACAAAGCGAAATATGTTTATGTAAAGCCTATAGAAGGGTCCAAAAATGTGAGATGTCCCCCCCAGGCTGGGAGTCACTGCAGGACAACATGAAACATGCACTCAAACACAAGTTTGTGCAAAACCTGATGAGATTCCCTTGATGTCACAGCACTTGGCTGTCTCCGTCTTCAAGACCCTTATTGTTTTCCGTGCGGTTGAGTTCAGACTGTGGAGTAAGGCACATGGTGGCCAGTATACTTCTTGGTTTTCAAGAAGCTCTTACAAAGCTTTAAGTTGTGCTTGTGGTCATTATGTTCTATCTATCCTTCTCATCATCTGGGGTGTCTGAGCCCACCACAAGCATTTGGCCTCTTTGGCCCCTTCAGCTGCACCTTTTCAAGGAATATTTTCTGATTGGAGTCTTGAATTCATACATATACATGAATATCAACTTTTATAGACCAGTGACCAAAACCACACATAAATTATTAGGAAAATTTAATATTTAAAACTCACACCTTTTATGTTCAGGATATAATAAAAGAAAGTTTAATTAATTCATCATGTCATTCAACCATGATTGCATGTTTGACTGGAGAAAATAAACTTGAATGCGCGTCTCTCCAGCCTTTGAATCAGCAGCAGTTCACCCATGGCCAGTTTATAGAAGTGCGTTCATGTGGTCATGGAGAACTCCATCACTGGTGTACTGTCTCCTCGGACGCTTACTTCTGTGGTGGAGAGCATCTGGAGAGGGACGAACCCGAGACAAGTCGACTTCTTTGATTGGCTGCTCAGTCTACGTCAATCATTTGACAGATTTTTTTTTTTTTTTTTTAGCGAACACTGCAATGTCCCTCAGTGTGAGACCCTCTTCTCTGTGAGACCCTCCTCTCTGTGGACTCCGCGGATCAGTCTGTAGTAGAAGGGGCCACCAGCTGCTGCCCGAGAGGACCTTTCTCCACACGGCTCTGTGCTACGCTGTAGCTCGGGACATTCTTCTGGCTTCACGCGGGACAAACCGACAAAATGACTCATTTCAACAAGGGGCCAGCCTACGGACTGTCTGCTGAAGTCAAAAGCAAAGTAAGCGACTTTTCCCCTTTTGTCTGAGAGGGAGACAGTTTCAGAAGCTTTGAGTTATCGGGAGTTTTCCTGGCGCGTTTCTAGCTTCACACTCTCAGCCAGTTTCCTCTCGCTCTTTCTCCACATTGAGAGAAGCAGCGGGGGCGAGCCCTGCGTTATTCAGCACGGCGCCTCTTTAATGTCCGCTCGCCTGAAGCAGACGATGAGGAAACTTTCCCGACTTTCCCGACTTTTCCTCGGCCTCTCTCAAGCTCGGCCGGGCGGTTCTATGCAGCAAGCAAACGCACGTTCGCCGACTGGAGAGTAAGCTCCGAATGTAACAATACCCAAACAAAGAGAGCAGAGTGGAATGTGAACATTTAGTGGAAGCGGAGGTTTGGCTGCAGGCCTCCGCGCAGAGCTGAATGGAGTCTGGAACAAGTTAAAGTTCGCTCCAGCGGTTATTTTCTAGAATGTGACCTAATGGCTGCAGATCAGTGAAGAGGCTTCACAGTGGTGTTCAGATAGTCAACCCTGGACTTACACCATGGTCTCTCCGTGTGATGAAAGCCTTCTCTCTGTTTTTATGGATTCGATCACTGGAGCACGTTTAACCGCAGTTAAGGATTGAACGCTGTTATTGTGATGTTATAATGCACAGTCCACCGTCGTTTACACACTCAGTGATGATTATGATGACGCAGTTCCTATGTGAACTCATTGTTTGTGCAGGACGGATCCTGCACCCGCTGCTGGTGTATGTCTGGCCCCTGGAATATGGACACACTTCATTTCATATTAAAAGAACTGGCCAGAGTGCGTTAGGGGGCCACGCAGCCAAGTGTCAGTTGTGTGAGTTGAAACAAAGAGATGTATGAAAGGTGTGTATCAAAGTTATAGGGACAGAAGCAGACTGCTGGAGTTGAGTGTCTACATTATCAGAAGGAATGCATAGTCTGCACACACAGTCTTCTGTTGGGTCATTTTCATGATGTTTTTGTTACAAATGTTATAAAGATCAATTTTAACGGGAAAGGAAAAGTACACACACATTACAGTTAAGTGATTTAGTAATCTGTTTCAACTTCATGGCATTTACCTACTTATCTGCCTACTAATGCAAAAAACATAAAACTATTTACCACAACTGAAGTTTTCTTCGTCAACTCTTAAAGGTACAGTGTGTAGAATTTAGTGACAACTAGTGGTGAAGTTGCATGCTGCCGCTGAATACTCCTCACCTCACCCTCCCCTTCCAAACAGGAGAGAGAACCTGTGTTAGCCTTTGGTTGACATTAAAGCTCAAACGGTTTTAGTTTGTAAAAAAAAATAAATGGCGGCCTCTGTAGAGAAGAACCCCTTGATGTAAATATAAAGTATTTAAATATAAAAGCCCCATTCTAGGTTAAAGAAAACAACAATGCGTACAATTTAGAGGAAACACATTAGTGAAAACATCATAAGGATTATTTCACATTCAATTTCAACCAATAGATCCCATTCACCTAAATCTTACAGACTGGACCTTTAAGTTTTGTTTCTGCACTTTTGCAGTTTTACATGTGAAGCAGTTTAAATAAAAATAAAGCTATTTACCTCAACTTGAAGTTGTCTGTCAGTATAATATCAATAAATAAAAATGTATAAAAGCCTTAATCGAAATATGAAACTTCACATTACAAGGTGACTGCTCTAGCTCCTTGTAATATTTGGCAAATGTTGGTGTTTGTTAACATCACCTTTTAAAACGCCTTCCTCAGTCTTAGATGAAGGGGTTTTTGAACATGGCTTTGTTATGTTAGACAGCTTTAAATGCTCAGAGGATGATGGTTGTGATTCTTTCTTCTTTAAGTAGAACATAATGCTTTTCTGCTCTTGAATGTACATGTTAAATTGTATCATCAAAATCATCATTTTTATGGCAGTCATGTCTTCTTTCATTAAGTTTCATCACATACTATTTTCATCGAGCCTGAGAAAATGGAGTCATTCGTTTGATCTTAGACATTTTGACACTTATTATGTGATGCACAATGTAGTCAGGTCTCTTAAAATAAACACACGAACCCTGACTCTAGCCATGACACTGTTGTTTCACATGTTTTGGTAATGTATTATTAGTCAAGCAACTACCCACATTATTAGAGCTTCATGCAAGCATACTGCTTGCTTGTTTTGTATCTTTTGTATTAAAGCTGCAATATTTTAAAGTCAAACCTATGGTGTTTAGCCAGAACTGAAATTACAGGCTAGAACAGAAACAGAAGAGCGATGCAGAAGTAATACAGTAGTGTTCTGTTAGTGGTCATTCCATTAGAATCTCAAGCATGTGTAAGGTCACTCTGGAAAATATTCCCCCAACAGGAAGTGACTCATCTGAACTTTCAGAACTTTTAGGACTGCCATTTGGGAAATGAGCTCTTTGGTCTCTGAACACAGATTAGTGGATGATTCCACTGTCGTCTTTGTTTGATGTAGATAGTAAATGTATTTGTCCACCTCAGCGTCATATATTTTCAGAGCTCTACAAAGGCCATGTTCTGCAGGACAGCATCTTGCTCCATATTGAGAGAAAATTACATTGCTAATGTGCAAAATCATTTGGATGCACTCCGACCAGGAAAACTCTGTCAATAACAGATCTGAAAACATTCTAGTTGCAGCTCCCATTTATATCCAGTGTTGACTGTCAGTTTTATTTGATTTATTGGCAGTCATATCAGTTGTCACAAATAACGTGAAAAATCTTTTTTTTGGATTTGTGTGTCTGTGACCAAAAATCATTCGTTTTTCCAACAACTCACAGACACAGAGGACTCTTTTCTTGTACAACCACAACAGTTTATCATTCTCCCTTTTAATTTCATATCAAATCTATCATTTAAGATGCTTTTCTTAATAGTTCTAAAATGTAGTAGCTTGTGAAAAAAAGTTGCACCAACTTCTGAAACTTCATTGGTTCTTGTACACGTTTCATGTGTCAATTTGCATATCATCTGCTGCAATGTTCCTATAGGCCTTTTTTGACTATGTTGCCAATTTATTTGGTACATCTTGCTAAACTTGAGCAGAGAAATACCACAGCCCTGCAATAAATCCTCCTTTTATGCAGATTAAAAAACATAGTCTTTGATTAAACTGTTTTTGCATAGTTGAAATGGAGTGGAAACTCATCATGTAAAATGCAATACATTGCAAAAACAAGTGGCTAAAGCTTCAAATTTGAATAGGGCTGTTGATTTTGTTTGGTATACTAAGCTTCATGAGCTTAGCTAGAGAGCCATTCAAAGCTTAGTCTTGACCTTGGCAAAAGCCATTGAGAAAACAATCTAACCACAAGGTCCACTTCGTAACTGTTCTGGAAATAGTGCTCAGAATACAATGGGACATCCACAGTATCAATGAAGTTTGTGTAATGTGATTGGAAGCTCCACTAAAATTACTTTATGTGTGAAATAGATTTCTGACTGTGTTTCCAAGTACAGGACTGAACCTTTACTTTTTACTTTGGATTACAATGTTGACAATAATAAGGGCACTGATGTACTTGGTTTGATTTTAAAGTCCTGATTAGACATCAGACTATTTGGCAAGTTGCAGTTGGTAAAGGTTTTCTAGCAAAGTTTCAGGGAGTGACATCAGATCCACTTCAGATGTCTGGTGCTGTTTCCAGGCATCTGTTCCACATACTAAATGCAGAGTAGTATTACGATATGAATTTTCCAAAGTAATATGTATATTGTAATGTGAAAGAGATCTTGTACATTTTGAAGCATAATAACGTTTAGTCAAAGTCAAAGTAGCTTTATTGTCAACTATTTCACATGTAAACATACAAAGCAGTCGAAAGAACGTTTCCCACTCTCCCCACAGTGAAACATATAAAGTGCACAGGCACGTTTAAAGAGAATATGGAAATTAATCGGAACATACCACTGCTAGATAGGATGATATGACAATATATAAAGTGTAACAACAAAAAAACTTTAATGGTTTTATATTATACTCAGTTTTTTTGTTTAGTAGTTTAGTAGTTTATTTAATCACAGATTTTATTACTATTTAATTTTTATTAAATACTATTATTAATATTTTTGTCATTTTGACAGCACTGTCCTTTCAAGACGGTTGCAGGTAAGAAATTTGCATAAAAATTACATTGAGTAGAGTGATTGTGTCACAATTTCATGTTCAAAAATAGTTAAAACTATACTGAAACTATTAATTATATGTAGGCTATATAAAATATTCTCTCTTGGTATTTGAGATTATCACACAGCCTTACTGACAAAGTGTTTTCAACAGCACGAATCACAACAGCATACTTTATTAGTTAAGTGCACTTGAACTTAAACATGTATTTAAGAAATCCAAAAATCATGTGTACTTCAAAAGTACGAGTGTCCTCTGTGTCTACTCTTGGCCTCTTGTTTTTCTTCCATATAAAGTATTCCAGTATGTTTTCCATTTAAAGGCAACTGTGTTCTAAATTTGTCTCCAAATTGTAATGACTGATTTTCTTCCACAACATATGCTCCATTCATTGCAGTGACATGTCCTCTGTCAAAGAGGGCATAAAACAAAGGGTATGGGACAGGCAGGGGCCCATCAGTGTTCCATTGCATAATGCATGATTAGTAATTCATGCTCCTCTCTGAGCTGTGCACATCACATTCCTGAAATTCTTCAGCACAGACCCCTTCATCAGGACCCCATCTATTGGGCTTTTACTCTACTTTTCACTGTGCTTTGAGCCTGGATAGTAGATGTGTTTAAGCTATGAGTAAGTTGTAGCTCACCCGTAGATATACTTTGTGGAATAAACATGTTAATGTACATTAATGAGTTTAAATTAAATATGTAACAGTTTTTAAATGTTTGCTTGGAAATGCTAAACACTCAGTATTTGTGAACCAGTTATGTTATGCATGGTTAAAAAAGTCCTCTGAAGTTGAAAAAACAATTTCTTGAGATTTAGTGGGCTTTGGAACACAGTGACATGTAAAGATAATTCCTGGTATATGAGCGTTTCATATGCCACCAAGCTTTCTATCGAGCAGTATTATACACATCCACATTGTTCTGTCTAGTGTGAGCCTTTGGCCTCACTTAGATTGTCTTTATTCGTGGTTTCACATTCGTTATGATATATGCATTGGTTGATTGTCCCATGTGGTGGATTGTGGCTTTGTAAGCCTCAAGAATATTTGTATAAACATGGTCCATTGTCTTGTTCTCTCAGATTGGAAACGATATATTTTTGGGTTCGAGTCCGCAGGTTGCAGTGACCAAAGTACAGGGTTTCAAGCCAGGTTAGCATTACCTTGCGGTGGTACATTGACAGCAGGTATGATGTTTGTTGTCCTTTCCACCTCCACTCCTTAGGGTGTGTAATGGTCCCCTTGTTAGGGCTGAGCTATATGGATATTTTAATTTTTTTTATATATATCGATATATATTGCGATATTGATCAAATAACCAGAAGACAACTGCTGCTGTAACAACTGAATTTCCCAAGTGTGTGGATTAATAAAGTTTTATTTTATCTTATCTTATCTTAAATCAGCACCACTGCTCTGAGGTGTATTGCTCTGCTCTGCTCTGCTCTACTGATAGGTTCCTGGATAAACAGAGCGGCAGGAAGAACGTCTATCTGCAGGAGTGTGTGTGTGTGTCTTTGTGTGTGTGTGTCTGTGTGTGTCTCTCTGCTAGTCTCTGTCCCTCCTCACACACAAACTGATACTCACATGTATTTAGTTATTAATCAATGATGTCGGATCATGTCTCCAGATATTCTGGTCACTTTGTTGTGTAGCGTGTTTAAACATAATGTATGTCCCATAAACTCTAGAGAATTAAACAAACAACAAGTAAACGTCAGTCCTGTGCATGTCCTAATAACCTATGATCGGTGATGGTGTTTATTGTTAAAGTGTGGAGTGAGCGCAGGTCAGAGGAGGAAACAGACTCTGACAGAGACTATGACACAGGACGACTGGACCTTTTAATGAGTGTCTGTCCTGATCCTGAAGCAGCGCTATTATAATTATTCAGCGGTGGAAACTCGCTGAAATTATGAGCATATGTTCAGTCACTGTATCATTGCATTTGTCTTTCTCTTTGTAGGAGCCCAAACATTAACACGTGTTGCTGCTCCTCCTCCACTCTGGGCTGTGTGTGTCAACCTAACATGTTGTGTGATGGCTTAACTCTATTCCAGCCACATGATTGGTTCAGCGCTGCGCTATTCTCATTATTATTGGCTGTTCCTGTTGTCTGTCAAAATGGATGGGAGGAGTTCTATTGACATTATATTGACATATCTTAAATTTCTATGGAGGAAAAGTTATATCACGATAATTATCGAAATAGTTTTATCGCCCAGCCCTACACCTTGTTATCAGAAACTCCAGAGAAGTAGAGCAGGGACTAGCAATACCCATAGCTTCTGTAAATACTATTATGCTATTACACATGGCATCTATTGCACTTTTGTCTGTCCTGGGAGAGGGATCCCTCACATGTGGCTCTCTTTGAGGTTTCTATGTTCTTTTTCCTCTGTTAAAAGGGTTTTTTGGTAGTTTTGATTTGTGAATCTGGGCCATACAAATAAAATTTGATTGATTGATGGATGTATTTTGCCTTTTTTTCAATGCTGTACATTTTCTGCCAGACACTAGATGAAGGGATGACCTGGACCTCACCTTTTTTTAAAGGTGTGATGAGATTCAGTGTGATCAACAGATAGCAGACTGGTTTCTTCTGTTTGTTTTCACCCCTTTTATGTTCTCTTTACCAGTGTGGACAACTGGCTGTTGCATCCAGGAAACAGATTGATTGCGTTTGAGTGTGAGGGGTTGGTAGAGAGGTAAAGACAAACAAGGCAGAGCTGACTGACTCATTTAGGTTTAGGCCTTATTTGTTATTGTATTTGGCAATCATGATTGTTAAGGATTTTCAACTGACAACAAACAACAAATAAAGAAACCAAAGTGCATCATTCTGAAGTACATAGACAGACTCACTTGTGACTAAGGAGGACTGTAAGGAGTAAGGCCTGTATTTAATGAACTTCTGCCAAATTTGATATTTGATTTCATTTACTTTATTGAGTTGAACCTCAGAATAAGGGAATCAAATCAAATAAAACAAAAAATATACAGATGCCATAGGGACAGTTTAGAGAATTATTAGTTGTATGCACTGGCTGAAAAAAGTTACAGACTGGAATGTATGTATTGATTTTGGTATGCTAGTGTACATTCAGGTTAGGGTTGGTTGATAAGCTACCATTGATCATTGGTTGCGCAGGTGTGTTTGTGCGTGCACATGTGCAGAGGCACACACCAGTGTCAGCGGATGCATGGAAGAGCTGTTTACAAAGGATTATACAAAATTACCAGTTTGTGATTATTTTAGCTTTAAATCAGGTGCCACTGACAAGCTGAAGATAAATATATCTATAATAAATATATTAAATAATTAATTAATTAATTAAATACATAATAAAGTTAGTCAAACTAAAAAAAGGCCAGTACCATTTCCAAACTCAAGATGGACTGAAAGAATGAATAATTGAATCATCCGATAGGCTAAGTCCAAGTATTGGGAAGAGACAAATTGTATCAGAAGATCTTCACAAAGTAATAAGCCTCAAAGCTAGTTAATATCGGGGCTAGCCAGTTAAAGACAGCTAATGAGTTGTTAACTTGTCATGTTATACTCATTCTGCCTAAATGACGTAATGGTAAAAACAGAATATTGGCTATAGGCCTGTCAGCACAGTTCCTGTTGGTGTATCAGTTGAAGTCCTAAATCTATTCTTATCTCCTGATATGTACTTGTTGCTTCTGCTTTTTTACTCCCAGGTGATAACATGGCTCCCTTCACCACAGTGTGTGGTATGTGGGAGGGTTTCTGAAGCTCAGAGGTGGTTACATATTAATGAATAGCAGCCTCTCTGTTGGCTCAGCCTTGGTCAGTCATGTGTGATATGACAAATGCCTATCAGCTTCATACTGATTAACCACTGTGTTTGGGTGATTTTGTTTTCATACCCAGTGTTTCAGCCTGGTGGAATCATGTAGCTAAATCCCTGACTCAAACTATGTAACCCCTGATTGTGCACTCTTATAATTGTATTGCCAGTAGCAATGACTTCATTGAACCTATTTTCCAAATGTGTGCAGTATTGTGCTGTCATCAGGAAATGCCTTTGGGTACAGAGATGAAATGGAGAGGGGGTTTGTCTGGTTTTCACTTCAAGCTTGCTCAAATTGTAACCTTTGGAGAGTTTTTCCTCAGAAGCTCATTTTAATGGTTCCATCAAGAGAATTATATCCCTTTTTCCAATGCCTGACTTTTCTTTCTAAGAGATCTTGGCAGTGCTCCTCCAAAATAACTGATGCTGGGAGAAGAAAAGAGAAAAAGGCTCTTTGGCCTCTCAATGGGGTTCTTTTGTGTTCTCAAAACCCACTGACATAAAATATCTCACAATTTACAAATTACAAATTTTAGCACAGATACTAATACCAAACAAGATCTAACCTTTTACACTGAGTCATGTTGGGATATTTCTTGTTGTAAGCAAGTCCTCTTTAAGCAATACCACAGATTGTGGTTTTGATAAGAGCAGCAAAATTTCAGTAAATCAGTCAGGTTTGATCCTGCACTTTAGGTCTAATGACTCGCTGACCACGACTTCAGTTCCCACAGTTAACTTTATTGTGGCTGCACATAACGAAGTAAGCTGTGCCTTGAGTTTGCAAACAGCGGCAGAGCGGCTTGGAGTCCACGTCCAAATTTGCGTCCTTTTTTAGGAGCTATCGCAGTGGGGCAGTGGTTGTATATATTGGGGAAGGGAGCGCAAGTAGTAGGCTGTTAGATTGAAGTGGGCTGAGGTCATCAGCGGTAAGGCGAAACCCCATAAACACGATGGCGGGCACAGCAAAGATGTACTTTTCCCTGTTCAGTGTAAGTTTGTGGCTGGTGAGGACATGGAGCACCCTAGTGAGGCACTCTTCATGTATTGCCAGTGTTGCACCATGTACCATTTGGTCATCCAGGTAGATGACTACTCCTGGAATGCCCGCGAAGATGGTGGCCATGATTTTCTGAAAGCAGCTGGGAGCGGAGCTGAGGCCAAAAGGCATGCGGGTATGGCTCATACATACTGTACTGACTGATTTTTCTCTCCAAAGAAATTAACCTGTCCACATTGATTGCAGAGAGGGTGGCCCTACTGGCACTAACAATGTCTCCACTGTGGAGAACACTCTCACTCTAGAGACAGAGGTTGATAAAGGGTTGTATGACTTGCTTGCTGAAATGCAGACAAGAGGGAACTTTGTAATGGGGCTCGATTACTTCCAGTGTTTGAACCCTGCATTCTCAGCAATAGAGAATGGTTGCATGTCCACTGCTATTAAAATGTCGCATGGCAGCTTTAATGCCGCGTGGAGCTGTGCTTGCGCGGAACTCGTTTTTTCCACTAATGTTAGTGTAATTTCCAATGTTAGTGGACATCACTCTGGTGATGCCATTCAAACGAGTCTGCATGTTCGATCTGCTACCAGCTACATATCCGACAGTAGTTGTGTATGATCCAGTTTTTGTCCGTTGTCATTATAGATGACTGCAACACTGAAGTGTTCCCACACAGCAAACTTAAATGATGAGGGAGGGTCTTCACACTCTGGTTTGTCTACTGTCCCTATATGTCCACGAGCAACAGCACATCCGGTCCTCGGAATTTGAGAAGCACACAAATCAATGCTCTTGAGTTCCTCCACAGGACGTGTCTAAAAGCTGCTTATGAAGTTTCTTCTCAGCCATTGTGGGGTCAAAGCAAGCAAATGTGTCCAGGTATCAGCTGACCTTTTCTGTAACAGCAGCCAAACACGAATTGAACGCAACTTTGTCTTTATATTTATACAGCCCTAACCTCATTATGTCGTGTCTTTAATTAAGAGATTCTAGGAATTGTCAGTTTGTTGTTTTTATTTGAAACTTGTTTATGATGTTCTTTCTATTTTCCTTTTCCTTTGAGTTATCCTTATCATAAACAGACCTCCTCTATTTCCTAAGTAAGTGAACAGTGATTATAGCAGGAGTTTCAGGTGTTGCATGGGAATAACCTCTGAGTGAAATTTGAGAAAAAATAAATTGATTTAAACCACTTCTTTCTTATAAAACGTTTTAAAAATGCACAGATAATCTTTGTTCCAATGTTTTCTGAGTGTATTTATGGATTGTTGATATATGTGTGTTGAGATTTTACTGTTACGGCTCAGAGAAGAGAGGAAGTGTTGAGTTATATACCAACAAATGGGAGCTTTGGGTTTTAAAGTATGCTAGTTACCCCATGAGCTATGTGTCAAGTAGCTTCAGCATCCGCCTGTGTTGGTCTGATCAGACAACAATAATTAACTCTGCTGGTTTTAGAACATCTGCCTGCACCAGTCCCTTCCAACTCACACTGTATCTTTGCCCTATGTTTATCGTTCTGCAGCCACTTAACCCTCCTATTAACAGCTACCTTGGAATGAAAATACATTCTAACATTTTGCTGCCACTTGCAAAAACAAAATTTGTAGACCGGCAGATATAGATAATATAATGATTATTATTATTTATTTGTATAGCTCTTTTCTTAATAATGTCACGCAGTGCTTAGCACATAAGCTACATATGAAATAATGTATTAAACAAAATAAAACAAATAAAAACTTTAGAAATAAATTAGATCAAAAACCTGTTTATATAAATTGCCCAAAGCTTTCAAAAAGAGAGGTGCTAAAGTGACATTGAAAAGAAGCTAGAGGTAGTGTGTCTGAGTTCAGTGAGCAGAGATCCAAATTGTGGGGGCTGTAATGGCCAAAGCTCGACAAAAAGGTGTTGTTACTTCAAGAGTCTCAGCAGCCCTGTTACATCAACTGCTAATGGAATGGGTGCTGGTGTTATTGTGATTGATACCTGAAGAATTTCAGTAAACACTGAAAGATAGCACATAAATGAGAAAACAACATTTTATGAAAGTGAAAGAGAGGGGTTCAATTTATCCCTGTACTGTAAGTGCAGCTATGTCCTCAGGAAAGCAGGCCAATGCACTAGACAGTGTTTCTCTGCTATTCATAAGAAGGAGGTGGTGATTGTTTTTCTGTGATGGTTAAAATTGTATTAATGAAGAAGGTAATGAAATCATTAGAGTTAAATGAATAGATGATTGAGTATAGGACTATGACTCCTTGTCAGCCTGGCTGCAGTGCTAAAGAGGAACCTGGGGTTGTTTTTTATTTTGTTCTATTAATAATGAATAATAGGAGGTATTGGCATTTCAGAGGGCTTTCTTGTGAGTTATAAAGACTATCTTTCTTGGCTAGGTGAAAATCATATAATAACAATTTTTTGGGGATTTCCAGTGTGCATGTATAAAGCTGTGGATGAGGCTTTCAAATGCACTGCAAATTTGTCCAGGTCAAGTGTCGATTGATAGGTCAGGTTTGGAGGGCAGCACCATTGGCTCTCGTCAATGTTTGTTTAATTGCCAGATATTGACCACGGTCCTGATGCATGTTTGGATCAAAATCAATCCATGATCATATGTTAATGCATCAAGTTTTGCAATCAATAACATTGAATCCATAATCTATATCTTATTTAGATAAATCAGTCATTCATCATGTTATAAATGACACCATGAAGAAGTCATTCTGAAGTGGCATTAGCATTGACTGATTTGAGTATACACGGTGCATGCAGGATATACATGTCCCTTCTAATGCATTTCATTCTACTTGTGTTACTGCACCTTTTTTTTTATTTATTTTTTTTTATTATCGATTGATTTCTTTTTTCCAAAATGGAATGCAGACTTAAAATTATATTTTATTTTTCAGATTGCTCAGAAATATGACCCACTAAAGGAGGAGGAACTGCGCTTCTGGATTGAGGAGATGACGGGAATGTCTATTGGAGAAAACTTCCAGAAGGGGTTAAAGGATGGAGTCATCCTCTGCGAGTAAGTCCTCTCTGTATGTGCGTGTTTGCATGCATGTTTTTGCTGGCTTTGGTGTTACGATTCAAAATTGCAGAGATGGCTAAATTTTGCTGAGTATCACACTGCATGATTCACTCACAGGTCCAATGTCTATAGGCAGAAAATGTGTTCAAATGTTTCCCTCTGACATACTTGTTTTCCTTCCTTTAGGTTGATTAATAAGCTGAAACCGGATTCAGTAAAGAAAACCAACTATTCACAGTTGAACTGGCACAAGGTAATTCCTGTTCTGAGCTGGTAGTAATCCAGGGGTTTCAAATTAAAGCAACTCAGAGGTCAAACTTCATAAAGACGACATTCAGCTTTAAGACTAGTTATTGTCAAGTGTGCTCACTCATGGTATTTCCAGTGCACTAACAGCTTTATGTGTTCTGTTATTGCTTGGTCCTGCCTTTGTTCAGGAGACACAGTTCCATCCCTCATCAGTCACACATTACTTTTCTCTGTTGCTCTCTGCAGCTGGAAAACCTTGGGAATTTCATCACAGCTATCCTGGCTTATGGTCTAAAGCCCAATGACATCTTCGAGGCCAATGACCTATTTGAAAATGGGAACATGACTCAAGTCCAGACCACACTGCTCGCACTGGCAAGCATGGTGAGTGAACAGACAGTATAGAAGGTTATTGGCTTCTGAAGAACACATTTTATGCTTATAGGTCAAAAATCGAGTGTCACTTCAGTCTGATAACCATCTTTTGTTCTGTCAGGCAAAGACCAAAGGTATGGACACAAAGATTGACATTGGGGTGAAATACGCAGACAAACAAGCTCGACATTTTGATGATGAGAAGATCAAGGCTGGTCAGTGTGTCATTGGACTGCAGGTAACTATGTGCTGGTGATTAAGTGCATCTTGAGGCCCACACATTAACTGGTATCTTAAGACTCACCTTACTTTAAGCTGATGAAGGCACGCTATAGTTAATGTCGAAGAATTCTTTCAATCAGAACCCATTCAATGATAGAAACTGGATACATTGCTGCTGTTGAAATATTTTTTTCCTCTAACATTGTTACAGTAGGTGCTTTCCCACCAAAACTTAGAGGAACTTAAATACCCTAGAACTTTCCCAGTCTAAAAGTTCCTCCAGTCCAGCATATTGTGATTTACATCTCCACAGCAGGGCCTAATCCCTGGGTAGAAAATCCAAATGACTGCTGAGGCATCAATAGTGCAATGGTCACATATTACGTTGTTTGTATGTTCCTAATATTGTTTTCTGCAACAATGGGCATCAAACAAACCAACTGAAACTAAATGTCAGTGGTTCATTTTAGACCCATTAGACACAGACAGCCATCAGGATTCTCATGCTTTACGATATTGGATTCGATTTGGTGAGATCCCATTGCTGGTCTTTTGTTCTCAGATGGGAACAAACAAGTGTGCAAGTCAGGCTGGAATGACTGCTTATGGAACCAGAAGGCATCTGTATGATCCAAAGACTCACACTGACAAGCCCTATGACCAGACCACCATCAGCCTGCAGATGGGAACCAACAAAGGAGCCAGCCAGGTTAAAACCCAGTCCTCTTTTAATGCTTTTCTTATGGGACAGAAAGGAAACCAAAACTATGAGAACAAATGGGCTGAAAGCAGAGAATTGTTTAAACTACATTTAATATCTATAGCTGAAAAAGGTTTTGGTTTGATCATTCCACACCATGTTTTCCATGAGCCTCTTATGAAAGCGATATTAGATGTGTCAAGGACACAGCTTCCTTACTAAACATTTTTATGGGCCATGTTTTAAGACTTCTATGCTTCAAATGTTAATTATGATCAAATATACATATACATAATACCCCTTGTTGAATCCCCCAAAAGTCTTCACTACATACATTGAAAGAATCTGGACAGACATAGATAAAAACTGCAAGTTTGGTTTTTGGATGCACATATGAGCCAGAATATTAAAAGTGAACTGTTGCAAATTAATGTATTTTTTGACTAAATTATTGTTGATGAATGAAATGAAATAAAAAATCCCATAAGTGGTGGTTCAGTCTGAACACCTTTAAAACATATTATTTAAACTTTCATTACCACAACTGCAAGGCAAACAGTAGAAAGTGAGAAAATGTTTATTATTTATTTATTTCTCCTGCGCCACATCCATTGGTAAGAATTATTTAGAATGGGCTGTGGATCAGGAGTTGGTCATCCACAACCAAAGGTTTGCAGTTTGATCCCTGTCTCTGTCATTCCACATGCCGAAGTGTGTCGGCAGTGTATGAATGATGTGTGATAGAGAAAGAAGCTGCATATAAGTGTATACTATAGTCTATATAAATACAATCTATATCTACAATTTAACAATAATGATTTATTATGTGATGTAATTTAATGATGTAAACTGGCTCTTTAAAGTCTGACATTTTTTTCTAAAGGTGTGAAATAATGAGAAATTACCCCCAAAATTTGTATAAATTAACTTGACTGGCATGAATGACAGATTAATGAATGAATTGACGAATCATGAACATTTCTGGAGGGACGTTTCATTCTGTTAGAACCGAGCATTCAGTTGTACACTGCTTTCATTATGTTATAAAATTTGTGACACTTTCCTTCAGGCGGGCATGTCAGCTCCTGGTACCAGAAGAGACATCTTTGACCAGAAGGTGGCGCAACAGCCACTGGACAACTCCACCATCTCCCTTCAGATGGGCACCAACAAGGTGGCATCCCAGAGGGGCATGAGTGTGTACGGTCTTGGTCGACAGGTCTACGACCCCAAGTACTGCGCTCCCCCAACAGAGCCAGTCATTCATGCTAATGGCAGTCAGGGCACTGGCACCAACGGCTCTGAGATCAGCGACAGTGACTATCAGGCCGAGTTCCAGGAGGACGAGTACCATGGAGGTTACCATGACAACTACAGCTCCCATTACAATGACCAGGGCATTGACTATTAGTGGTGACCTTCACCTCAAGAGCAGTATTAACAAGTGTATTTTATCAACACAACAGAGCAAGTATTTTGCTATCCTCACTAGTCTTTTCTCTCGAAGCATAAAATGAATTGGTGCCTCAAGTGTTTTCCTTCTTCACCTCGACTCTATCATCTGAGCAGGAAAGGTTTTAAGAAGTTGTAGTATCATAGAATTTTGAGAAATACAGTGATGAAGATGTTTTTAAGCTGAAGAGCAATCATTTAATAGCCACTTTTTAAAAGATGGAACACTGAAGTAGTGATTACTTTGTTGACAGATGGTGTAGTAGCATTAGATGTAGCTGCTGCATTCCAATGTTCATGGACTGAAACTTCGCTGATCCATTCCCATGTGTAATCCTTAACAATAGTCTGATTTCTGTGTCTTCTCCCTCTGTGTTCTGTCTGTATTCATACACCCAGCCACAGTTTGTGATACTGTTATTCCTGATGTCTTTTTGTGCCACATTTAATCACTAGATAGTTTTTCTCAAAGTGGTGAGCATGTAAATCCTGATGGCTGTCAGATAGTGCAGATGACCAATTTTATAGCTAGACTTCCATGTTCCACATTACCTATATTTTCATATCTTACCCCTTGTATTCCTAAACAGTATTTATTGTGGTGACTCATTGCAAAACAGTCCACTGTTATATGGTTTGTAAAGAAAATGGTATGTTATAAATAAAACGTCAAATTCTCAATTCTGAAAGCCTGTCTGCACACTACTGTTACGACTGTCTCACATGTCCAGCCATATTGAAAGAAGAGGCTACTTTAATTGATGGGTTTGTGGATTTGAAATGGATATCAGTGGTTAAATATAAGCAACAAGCAGTGACTTGAAGGCAGGTAAGAAAGAAGTATTATTACTTCTGCTGATATATCTAAAAAGGTCAAAGAAGTGGGATATAGATAAAGCCAACTCAATTTTAAATGGTAATTATGGTTATACCTCCACGCCGGTGACAGCCTGTGGAAAGACATTATGTTTTTGTCCATATGTCCATCTGTCTTATTCTTGTGAACATATTTCAATAACACATCAAATTACTTTATTCAAATTTTATGCAAATGTTCACTTGGACTGACTGATCCAGGTCACTGGGACCTTACAAAACATGTTTGATCATTTGAACGCAACTTCTCAAGAACATGAGTAAATTTCTTCTAACATTCAGGTGGCCAAAGGTCAAGTTCATGGTAACCTCACATTCTTGTGAACAGGATATAGCAAGAACAACCATATGACATTCACTTGGATCTAAAGATGCCTCGATTAGATTACATTATTAATCAAGAAAAACCAACAAACAAATGAGGCATATGTAGAAAATACTATACAAAAGGCATATTAAAAAACAAATCGAACAAGCCTCTAATCTGTTTCTCCGGGCCTGTTCTTGTGTTGACATCATCAGAGCCTCTACTATCCTTCAGACCAGCCTTATCTAACTTTTAGCCACGTCTTCATTCCATTGATACATCCCATGGAGGGGCTTGGCCACCGAAAGATTGCTCAGGTGCAGGCCAGCTCCAATAATACTGAATCCTTAATTTCTAATATTTTAATTTGAGAAGGGAACATTGTATTAATCCCCATCTGTCTGATATCTATCAAACTCCACTTCTCTAATTACTCAAACAGATGTTTCACTACAAATGTGTAGTTTTCACATCAAATCAGACTGAGTCATACTAGAATGAGGAAGCTTCCTGTCTTCAGACATCAAAAATGAATTCATCCTAGGTGGTTGTCTTTGGCGCTTTCAGTGTTTGTTTGTTTTTATAGTTTTCATATTATTAAGCTGTTTGCTCTCTTATGAAATAATGACCATGATGAGTTATTTTTAGTGATAGAGTACTGAGCAGAGGCATCCTTCTTCTGGTTAAATTTAGACATCTGTCATTGTGATGATTGGATCAAACTTGTGCTCTGTGGCTTCAGTCAGGCACTCTGGGATTTCAGAAAGTTAAAGACAAAGAATGAGCAGCCAACCAGCTTCATGGGAATGTAGTGGCATTCATTCAAAGCCCCTCCTAAGCCCAGACCTTCCCCCCGCCCCTCAACCCATCCGCTGCTCAGGAATAATCACTGCTTTGTGCAGGACTGCAGAACTCAGGGTGAAAACCAAGAGTCAATTATAGAGACAGAGTCCAAAAAGCATGGTAACCTCAGCAACTGCAGTGGGCCCTTAAAGGAAAAAATTCTTGTTGCAGGCTGAAACCATCCCGGTGGTACCCTCCTACTCCACACATGCTGCTAGGACTAGAAACATTCAACAGTTTTTTGTGCCAAACTCTCGAATATGGTAAAAACAGGATTTTCACTAGCCCAATAGACAGTCACAGCACTGTGGTGTCAACAGTTAATATCACTGTCTTCTCACCAAAACCGATGATGTGTAGAAATGTTTGAGGTTGTGATCTGTGATCATTCTTCATATGAGAACCTTTAATTGCTGTCCATATTTACTCTTCTCCCGTGTTATCATTTTCTTATTGTATTGAGGTTTAAGAAACAACCAATCAGAAGACAGTTAAGAAACAACCAATCAGAAGACAGTTAAGAACCAACCAATTTGAAGACAGTTAAGAAACAACCAATCAGAAGACAGTTCTGGTTGTTTCTTAACTGTCTTCTGATTGGTTGTTTCTTAACTGTCTTCTGATTGGTTGTTTCTTAACTGTCTTCTGATTGGTTGTTTCTTAACTGTCTTCTGATTGGTTGGTTCTTAACTGTCTTCTGATTGGTTGTTTCTTAACTGTCTTCTGATTGGTTGTTTCTTAACTGTCTTCTGATTGGTTGGTTCTTAACTGTCTTCTGATTGGTTGTTTCTTAACTGTCATCTTATTGGTTGTTTCTTAACTGTCTTCTGATTGGTTGGTTCTTAACTGTCATCTTATTGGTTGTTTCTTAACTGTCTTCTGATTGGTTCTTAACTGTCTTCTGATTGGTTGTTTCTTAACTGTCTTCTGATTGGTTGGTTCTTAACTGTCATCTTATTGGTTGTTACTTAACTGTCTTCTGATTGGTTGGTTCTTAACTGTCATCTTATTGGTTGTTTCTTAACTGTCTTCTGATTGGTTGTTTCTTAACTGTCTTCTGATTGGTTGGTTCTTAACTGTCATCTTATTGGTTGTTACTTAACTGTCTTCTGATTGGTTGTTTCTTAACTGTCTTCTGATTGGTTGTTTCTTAACTGTCATCTTATTGGTTGTTTCTTAACTGTCTTCTGATTGGTTGTTTCTTAACTGTCTTCTGATTGGTTGGTTCTTAACTGTCATCTTATTGGTTGTTTCTTAACTGTCTTCTGATTGGTTGTTTCTTAACTGTCTTCTGATTGGTTGTTTCTTAACTGTCTTCTGATTGGTTGGTTCTTAACTGTCATCTTATTGGTTGGTTCTTAACTGTCTTCTGATTGGTTGTTTCTTAACTGTCTTCTGATTGGTTGGTTCTTAACTGTCATCTTATTGGTTGTTTCTTAACTGTCTTCTGATTGGTTGTTTCTTAACTGTCTTCTGATTGGTTGTTTCTTAACTGTCTTCTGATTGGTTGTTTCTTAACTGTCTTCTGATTGGTTGGTTCTTAACTGTCTTTTGATTGGTTGTTTCTTAACTGTCTTCTGATTGGTTGGTTCTTAACTGTCTTCTGATTGGTTGTTTCTTAACTGTCTTCTGATTGGTTGTTTCTTAACTGTCATCTTATTGGTTGTTTCTTAACTGTCTTCTGATTGGTTGGTTCTTAACTGTCATCTTATTGGTTGTTTCTTAACTGTCTTCTGATTGGTTCTTAACTGTCTTCTGATTGGTTGTTTCTTAACTGTCTTCTGATTGGTTGGTTCTTAACTGTCATCTTATTGGTTGTTACTTAACTGTCTTCTGATTGGTTGTTTCTTAACTGTCTTCTGATTGGTTGTTTCTTAACTGTCATCTTATTGGTTGTTTCTTAACTGTCTTCTGATTGGTTCTTAACTGTCTTCTGATTGGTTGTTTCTTAACTGTCTTCTGATTGGTTGGTTCTTAACTGTCATCTTATTGGTTGTTTCTTAACTGTCTTCTGATTGGTTGGTTCTTAACTGTCTTCTGATTGGTTGTTTCTTAACTGTCTTCTGATTGGTTGGTTCTTAACTGTCATCTTATTGGTTGTTTCTTAACTGTCTTCTGATTGGTTGTTTCTTAACTGTCTTCTGATTGGTTGGTTCTTAACTGTCATCTTATTGGTTGTTTCTTAACTGTCTTCTGATTGGTTGTTTCTTAACTGTCTTCTGATTGGTTGTTTCTTAACTGTCTTCTGATTGGTTGGTTCTTAACTGTCATCTTATTGGTTGTTTCTTAACTGTCTTCTGATTGGTTGTTTCTTAACTGTCTTCTGATTGGTTGGTTCTTAACTGTCTTCTGATTGGTTGTTTCTTAACTGTTTTCTGATTGGTTGGTTCTTAACTGTCATCTGATTGGTTGTTTCTTAACTGTCTTCTGATTGGTTGTTTCTTAACTGTCTTCTGATTGGTTGTTTCTTAACTGTCATCTTATTGGTTGTTTCTTAACTGTCTTCTGATTGGTTGTTTCTTAACTGTCATCTTATTGGTTGTTTCTTAACTGTCTTCTGATTGGTTGTTTCTTAACTGTCTTCTGATTGGTTGTTTCTTAACTGTCTTCTGATTGGTTGTTTCTTAACTGTCTTCTGATTGGTTGGTTCTTAACTGTCTTTTGATTGGTTGTTTCTTAACTGTCTTCTGATTGGTTGGTTCTTAACTGTCTTCTGATTGGTTGTTTCTTAACTGTCTTCTGATTGGTTGGTTCTTAACTGTCTTCTGATTGGTTGTTTCTTAACTGTCTTCTGATTGGTTGTTTCTTAACTGTCTTCTGATTGGTTGTTTCTTAACTGTCTTCTGATTGGTTGGTTCTTAACTGTCTTCTGATTGGTTGTTTCTTAACTGTCTTCTGATTGGTTGTTTCTTAACTGTCTTCTGATTGGTTGGTTCTTAACTGTCTTCTGATTGGTTGTTTCTTAACTGTCTTCTAATTGGTTGTTTCTTAACTGTCTTCTGATTGGTTGTTTCTTAACTGTTAATTAGAGACTGCAGTGAAACAATGGGGGGGGGGGGGGGGGGGGGGGGTGCAGCTCATCCTTCAAAAACAGTACACTCAGTGTGTGCAGAAACACTCAGCCTGGAAGGCCTGAACTTTATTAGTTTGGGATTTCAAGCTTTCTCTCTCCTCAGGCTGTAATTTGATACACCTCTTCACAGGGAGTGAGTGGGAGGAGGTGTACAGTTTTCTGTGAGGCACGTACGTATGAGTGGGAAGGTGAGAGGGTGGGGGCAAACTTTTTGATTTCCTGCAGCAGACAGACTACTGATCATCCTGAGCGAGGGGCCCATATTCTATACTTTTGGGAACCAGTCCGGTCTTGGTGGAGTATTCTACTCCACCATTGAGGCAAAAGACAGTAAATACAGGACCCTCATAACATTTAGTTGGACATGAGGAAGATTTGTAGACAGACAAAAAAAAGTGTCTAACATGCCAAACCCTGGTCTACTAATTCCACATATGTTTGTGAGTCTCTCTGTCTGTCTGTCTATTTATGTGAAATGCATATCTCACGAGTCATCGTAGTCATCTTATTGGCATCATGCTTGACACATAAATTTGGTGTGATTTGGACACGCCATAGTTCAATATTAATACAATGTGAATACAAATCTGGCAGTGAATGGGGGCTCATTATTAGGGATCTTACGTGATATGTCCATGTGTAGAGTTGTTGTTTGTTGTACAATGTACTGTTCTGCAGCTGCTGTAGCAGTTTGGCCCAAGACGAATTTCACTATGGAACAATAAAGTATATTTGATTTGATTTGAAAACTGACTCTCATTATGCTACAATGTTGTACGCTCTACAACATCTACACACACACAAACACACGACATGTAACCTCTTGGTTCAACAAGTTGAACAACAATTTCAGATTTATTCACAATAGCATATTGTAGTTTAAGGTTTACTGATGTTAGTGAAACAAGTCCTCCAACCTGAACAGTCATATGGGTCGTTTGTCGTCTAAGAGTACCTTCATCATGATTGTCATAAAAACCCTAACCTCCCTCCTCCTTACTTTGTCTCTCACACTCATCTCCTTTTACTGTCTGCCTCTAAAGGTTGCCTATATAAACTAGTTTATGACAGTGGAGCCAAGCTTTTTGGATCTTTTTATGTTTGTTTTTTTATCTTTCTATTAATCGTTCTATTCCAATATTCATTCTTGTAGAAGGGTCTCTTAAAATTGAGTTTTGATACTTTATTATCATTATTTAAAAGTGCAGTGTGTAAGATTTAGGTTAAAGGGAACTACTGGCAGAAATTTAAGGAAGTACAATCCTCATGATGTTTTCACTAGTTTTCTTTGACCCAGAAAAGGCCCTTTATATTTAAATACTTTATATTTACATGTAGGGGGGTCCTCTCTAAGGAGGCCGCCATGTTTTTTACATTAGTCCAGACTGGACAAACTAAACACCTTTAGAGTTTTTATGACAAAAAAGGCTACAACGGATTCTTTTTCATGTTCGGAAGGAGAGGGTGAGGTGAGCTGCAACATGAAATTTAAACACTAGATATCACAAAATTCTACACACTGTACCTTTAAGTTGATATGCTAAATATGTTATATCAGTATATTACTGAAGAGATCTGTTTTTATGGGCGCTCTGTGTCTGGACAAAATCTAATGAGGCTGTGTAGTCTGCTGGATGCTGTTTACTTGATGGCTTTTCAAAGGCAACAGGACATATACTGTATAATGCAAAGCAATTAATTGAGGTATGGGGAGGGCAAATGAAAAATAAAATCTACATCAGAGGAGTTATCTGGAGCTATTGTTATGGACTTTTAATGGGGATTCATGTGGAACCCCTGTTCTGACACTGTACAAACTGCAGCTGGGCTGTTATATTTCTCTCTATATATATAAGACATAAGCCCCAGAAGCCTCAGGTTCAATCTGCATCATTTCTCTCTACATAATTTGATTAATCAAACATTTGTTAGAAATATACTGCACTAAAGTAGAATATGATTGGATATGAGGATCTATCAAAGATCTTGTGTTTTACTTCTTTTTGGTTATTTAACACATCTATTCTTTTACTATCACAGAAAACCATATAGTCATAAAAGTCAGCCAAAATTGGGAAAAATGCAGTGATGGGTTTTTCATCACCCAATTAATATAATGTGATAATTTATTTAAGAAAATGCCTTGTTTTAAATTTCTTTTAGCAAATGTAAAATTACTACAGGGTGTATCTATCTATCTATATGTATCAGCTTTTCAAATGTGGACTGTAGCTATTCACAAAGATGTGAGTGCAGTAGTTTAAACACTCAGCTGTATGCCCTCTCTCCTTAATTCTTCTAGAATCTTTCCACGCGTCCTCCAGCTCTGCTCACACGAGCCAGAGTTCGTCTCCAGCTGAATGCTCCGATGGTATTTAAAGTTTGTTGTGGCTCAGAGAACAACGGGCCTCACACACATGTACACACACATAACTCTCTTACCATTTCTGTGAGAGGTTTAGGTTTGAACACTGCTGTTATATCGTGCTTCCTTGTTGCATATTTTTGTGCTCTCAAGAGTTTGTTTAAACAAATCGTTAATTAATCAATGTCAACAGAAAATTAATCAGAAAATTAATCTGCACAGGAAACCTTTAAGAAGATTCAAATGAATGGAATTGTCATGTGCTCATGTTTCCCGGTTCAGTGTTGAGTGAAGTCAAAACCCAAATCGTTCATGAAGGAGTATAACTAACTTCTAGCTCTATAACTACTAATTATTTTTGTTGACCATTATTGGAGGCACTTTAAAATTGTAACATGCTTTTTAAATCCTTTTCTTTTCAGCTACTTGCAGATATACATCTGCATTTAAGGTTTAAAAACATTCCTTTTTGATAAAGCCTATAGTAAGGGCTGGATCAGGTGAGTCCTGAACCATCCCTTAGTTATGCTGCTATAGGTCTAGACTGCTGGGGGAACTCCCATCATGCACTGAGCACTTCTCCCCTTCTCTCTGTCTCTCTGCCCCCCCACATTCATTTATTTATTTTAATACATATCAATTACTATGTTTCATTTTTCTTCCATAGTCCCTCTCTCTCTTTCTCTTATTGCAGATATCTCTGACTCCAGAACTGCAGGAGAACAACTATTATTATTATTATTATTAACAATAATAACTTCGGTAATTAATTATTATATGAATTGTTGCTGCTATCATTATTAATCAATAACTTCTTTACACTGTTATTGTTTTCATTATAAGTAGTCAGATCTGATACCTGATGTTGCTCAAATGTTCCTGGTCTCTCTCGCCTCTCTCTCCCCCTCCTCACTATCTCTCTCTCTTCTCTCCCCTCTTTTCCACCCATCTACCCTCTCCTCCCCATTTTTCTCTGCTCACCCCAACTTGTCGAGGCAGATGACCGCCCACATTGAGCCTGGTTCTTCTAGAGGTTTCTCCCTGTTAATGAGGGAGTTTTTCCTCTCCACAGTCTCCAAAGTGCTGCTTATTGAGGGAACTGTTGGGTTTCTCTATATTTAATATGTATGATTTGGTGCTATACAAATAAAATTGAATTGAATTGAATTGAATACACTCAACTAGCAAGTGGCTGAAAATGGGTCGTCCCACTATAGAGCTGCACCCAGATAATTGCCAAAAGTAGGATTTTCTAACTTCAGAACCAGGACAATGGAAATGAGCAATAAACTTAAATCTAAGGTTGAAGATAAAATATATATCAATAAATCAATCAAATTTTATTTGTATAGCCCATATTCACGAATCACAAATTCAACTTGTCTCATAGGGCTTTAACAAGGTGTGACATCCTCTGTCCTTAACCCTCAACAAGAGTAAGGGAAAACTACCAAAAAAACCTTTTTAACAGAGGAAATAGAACTCAGAAAGAGCCACATGTGATGGATCCCTCTCCCAAGATGGACAGAAGTGCAATAGATGCCACGTGTAATGGAGAACATCAGAAAAATAAGAGTATTTACAGCATTGGTTAGAATAAACAGTTTGTAGCATGATGGAAGGTAAATTAATTGAGGAATTATTGTCAGTAATGGTAGCGTATCTGAGTAGACATATTGTATATCAAGCAGTCTTTTTGTAATCATAGTCCACGATCAGCTGCCACCACGATTAGGATACACCATTATAATCCATCATCATGATCCACCACCATCAGCAGCCACCTTAATCATGGTCCACCACTACGATCAGATGCCAGCACGATGCAGGATCCACCATTATGATCACGATCTCTGATTCGCGATCCACCATCATAATCCACGACGAGGTCGCAGTCGCAGCCCTGGATCTGCGAACGATAAGGCACAGGGACTCCGGGAAAGAACTCAAGTCAGTAACATGAGACATTAAGTTATTTGATGTGATGAGGAGGGAGAAGAGGAAATAGAAGCTCCATGTGTCATGTGTCCCTCGACATTGTAAACCTCGAGGGACACATGACAAAAATTAGCAGCACAACTGAGAGCCGATTTAAGACAAGCCTGGACCAGCTCTAACTATAGCTATATCATGATGTATAAAGAAATAATAGATACATAATAATAATAATAATAACAATAAATAATAGACAGATAGACTGGGACATCCCTGGACTGTTGAAAGAAGGCAGGATGGCTCTATGGATTTTTACAGTTAACTCCAGATTCAGAACATCTGCAGCCTCAGCAGCTCTCAATCCAGTCTACAACTGTACAGTGTTGGACAGTCTTTGTCCACTGCAGCCTCACGTCTGTTCTTGGCTCACAGAGTGGAACCTGATGTATAGACCATCCACCTCAAGGCTGGATGTGTTGTTCATCCTGAAATGCTTCTCTGCTCACCACAGTTGTAAAGAGTAGTTATCTGAGTTACTGCAGCCTTTTTGTCTTCTCCAACCAGTAAGACCATTCTCCTCTGACCTCTCTCTTTAACACTCTGTCTACAGAACAGAAGATCAGCAGTTACAGAAGAAGTCAAACCATGCTGAATACCATACCACAAGTCACTGTAATCACATTTTTCATCATTCTGATGTAAAGGTCAAGCTGTATCTGCTTTCCCCAGGCTTTTGGTCTTTGTCCTTACCTGGGCTAAAAAATAGCCCCTAATTTCTTCACTGTACGAGACATGCAGAGATTAATTAATGTGAATTTTTCTTATCTCTGTGTAAGAAAAGACGTATTTCTACAACATCAGTGTGTTCTGTCAGTCATAACATTAACTTTTTTTAAACCTTAAGGAAAATCAAGTCTTGCTGTCACAAAATCATCTGTATGACCTACAGACAGATTATTTTATACTCACATGAAGAATTTGACTACATTCCCTTACAGTGTGCTCAGACAAGGATAGAGATTACTGAATTACAATTTCCCCTCACCATTACTGTCTCTGCCTGCACTTTCACATGTTGCTGGAAAACTGAACAGTGCAGATGATGGATGGATATTGACAAAGAACACCGGCTGTAAAGAACATCACAGCTATAGTTGTATGTTGTAGACAGTGAATGTTATTCTGTGAAGTTGTAGATGTCATTGTGAACTAAGGTATATTTAGGATGTACAGGATGGTGTATACAAAGTGAAGTGAAGCCAGTGTAGGAGTTTAATGGCAGCTTTGGTGCTGAGTCAATGATGATACTGACCTCCTGTGGATTTTCTCCAGAATTACTATTGTACTTCAGTCAAGGGAACAAGTCCTTCCCTTGAAAATAGAACAACAAAAAGTGCTGCTATTAGATGCACTGTATGTATGAATGTGTGTGTGAATGTGTGAATGGCAACCTGTAGTGTAAAGCGCTTTGAGTGACCAAGTTACCATGACGTGAAAAAATATTTTGTCTTTGGGTTCAGGAGGCAGACACAGTCTCTACATTTATGGAAAGACTGCTTGCTCAGGTGAGCCCTGAACCATCCCCTAGTGATGCTGATATAGGCCTGAAGACTGCTTGGGGAACTCCATCATCATTTATATTCATATTTTCATTATGAGAAGTACAGTGTTTGTATTTTTTATTTCTATGTTTTGAATCAAATACAAAGGATTGCAATCCAATTCAGTATTATTTGTATAGCGCAAAACCATTATTTACATCGTCAAGACCATACAAAAATATGGAGAAACCCAACAGTTCCCACAATGAGCAAGCACGTTGACAAATGTGGAGTGAAAAACTCCCCTTTAACAGAATGTAACCAATAGCAGAACCAGACTCAATGTGGGCGGCCATCTGCCTCATCCTTTTGGGTTGAGCAGAGAAAAAAATGGGGAAGAGTAAAGAAGTAGGTGGAAAAGAGGTGGGAGAAAAGAGAGAGGGAAGGAAGGGGAAAGAAAGGGGAAGAGAGAGGTGAGCAATACCAGGAATATAGATATAATTGTGTTATTAATAATAGCAGCACCAGTTTCACCAGTTGGAATTACACCACTCCTGTTAGACACATATTTAGTCACTCCTTATGTCTGGTTCAATCAGAGCAGAGAGACAAACACAGCCAGAGCCTACAGATTGTGTGAGCCAAAATCTGAGGAAATACGTCTCCCAAGGACTTTCCTGTTGTTAACTAACACAAACAACCGACTGACAGGAAACATGGAGTCTCTTTCAAATAATATCAACATCTAACCCAAACCTAATCAGCCCTCACCCTCTCTCCCTTGACGAAGTCCCCAAAGCAAACAGACAGCTACGCATCAAAATTGTATTGTCTTCATATTTTCATTATTATTACCCTGTGTAGAGTTGTTGTTGTTGTTTGTTGTTCAATGTACTGTTCTGCAACTGCTGTACTTTGGCCCAAAACAAATTTCCCTATGGGACAATATAGTATATTTGATTTGAAAATTGACTCTCATTAGACTACGAAATAGTACGCTCTACAACATCTATGCACACACAAACACACTACACACGACATGTAACCTCTTGGCCTTATTACATAAACTCCATATAAATGGTCTGTATTTATAGAGCTTATAGTCTTGATCACAAATACTTAAAGCAGTTAAGCGTACTGTTTTACATTTACCCATTCATACAGTGTATCTATGTGCAGTTTTCTCTTCTTTCTCAATGAGAAGAGGGTTCAGTATTTTGCCCAAGGGAAGACTGGGATCAAACTGCCGACCTTCTGGTTAGAGGACGACTGCTCTAGCCCCTGAGCACAGCCACCCCTTAACTGGACAAAACTGCCTTCCTTGATTTACTACTCCACTAATTGAGAAAATTGTAATTAATAAGTGGTTGTATTTATATAACGCTTTCTAGTCTTGAAAACCACTCAAAGCGCTTTACACTACAGTTTTTGACATTCACCCATTCACACACACATTCATACAGTGCATCTATTAGCAGTACTTTTTGTTGTTCTATGGGGCAATTTGGGGTTCAGCATCTTGCCCAAGGCCACTTTGTCATGCAGATGGAAAGACTGGGGATCGAAATTCCAACCTTCTGGTTGGAGAATTCTGTGTCACACACACATCCTACTGCAGTGTAAAAAGTGGAAGTTCCATTTCAAAGGGGATTTTTGAGGAAGTTTCCACAACAAGCCAATGTAACTGACTTACTCATCATCGACTTCTGTATCACTTCTTAATTTTTCAGTCCTCTAGAATTTCATCGTCACTGAATGATGAAATTAGAACTAGAATAGACACAGATTTTCTGGAAAAACAGTTAATCATAATTGTGTCAATGATGGTCTTTTTGTGTGTGCTCAAAGTCTCACAGACACAAAGGCAAGTGAAATGTGTAGTTCAAATAAACTCCCAGCAGGTTGCAGCATTTGAAAGAACACAAAAAGATCAAAATATATTTTAGTATATGATACTTAATTAATTTATGTTCTGAAGAAATTGGTCAAAAGAGTTCTGACTTTTTTTTTCTTTTTTTCCCCTTTGAAGTTAATTCTCTGATGGACAGCAGATGGATTTGTTTTGCATGAGATCAACACTAATGAGCCACATCCAGCTTCAGAGCCACACATATTCTCCCAGGGCCTTATCCCGACCCCACTGGTTGTATTGTGACTCATGGAAATTTGCATGGTTAAATCGGTAATACAAACAGTAATACAAAGGCAACAAAAGCACAATTGAAGTAAACAACAGCCTGAGTAAAGTGAGCTTAATCAAAACAAAACTGTCATTTGTCTAAATGTTGGCACTGAACAATGTCATGATCGTCTATCATGCGAGGTAAAATGTTAGATATTTCCAGCTCCTCAAGTTAAAACTTCTTCTGTGCTGCACATTTAGATAATACAGTTGTTTCCTTCTCTGAACTGTATCAGAACCTTGATACAGGACATGGCAGTAATGAAGGCAGACAAAGCTCTATATAAATACAAACCATTTACTATTACAAGAAATGTTAAAGACTTTCATTGTTGCCAACCAAATATTTGTGAAGGATGCCAATAATTCTGTCCAAGGTACATTTTTTTTGTTTGTATAATTGCAGTGTTATGCACATAATATGGCTTTCTCTTTCATTCTGTATAACGCTCACAATCTGTTAAGATATGCTGATAGTAAAAATGTGTTCATATGCATTCATTTTTACAGATATTGTGAATTCTATACTTTGAAAGTCACCCACCCACCAATCTAACTGTCTACCTATCTAGAAACCTCTGTCTCTCTCTCTTTTATGTAAATGGTAACTGGTCAGTATTTTCTAGTCTTGATGACTCAAAGTGCTTTACAGTAGAGTATATTTCTAGTGCAACTATGGGAAGCACTTTTTCTATGGGGGGGCTCAGGAAGACTGTGATCGATCCACCAACCTTTTGGTTAGAAAATGACTGCTCTATCTCTAGCATCAGGTTAATGTAAGAATCAAGCAACCGTCCATAAACAAAGCAGTTCAAGCATTCTCAAACATTTTCCCATAAATCCCCCCCCCCCCCCCCCCCCCCCCCCCCCCGCTTCCTGTCTTTGTGTTAAACCAGACTAAACAAGCCCTGCACATCTGTCTGTAATATATATGCAAAAGCTATGAACCTCTCAACACAGATTCTCTTTTAAGAAATTATTTCTGTATAAATTAATTAAAACAACATAGTTGGTATATTATGACAGTATTTACATGCAGAGTTTTGTGTTTTTCAGAACTGATTCGTTCTGAAAGCATATGTAAGTTGTATTTCCCCATACAACTGTATAGCAGGGAGGCTCCATCCCACCTGAATCTGCCTCCTGTCCCTGTCATCTCTCATTATATTTGCATGACCATGAAAGGAGGTAGCAGCACAATGTTGAAGGGAGGAGGGGCGTTCCCACTCTGAAGAGCAAGGCACACAGTTTGAATCAGCTGTTGACTCAGTACAGGGCAAAGTTCTGCAATTCACAAAGCCATGCTACATTCATGAGGTTCTTACTGCTCTTACTGCTGAATCAGCTCCCAGTATTAATCAGAGGCATGCAGTGGTTCATGGTAACTGTTAGAGTCATAATAACAGAATAACAAAAATGGTTGCAAAAATCAAGTAGCAGAAAGTGGCAGGTTCAAGACTTATGATTCAAATGTTAAACATTTTCCCCTAGGGAGCATATGAGGTAATATTTCATCAGATATTTGCCACTTCATTATTAGAGAGTCCAGTTGGAGGAGAATACTTGCATGTGCACTTGCACTTGTATGGAATTAGCCAATAAAGAGTCCTGCCGTATAATGTCACACTGTGTGTCAGCGAAAGCTGAACAAGGTTCAGCATCATGAGTTGAAAAGAGCTGGGTTCTTTCATGCAGAGCTGATGAGTGCAGATTAAAGCAGCTTTGTTACTTCCAGCAGGGGATTCACAGCTTAAGTTTTTGTGTTGCTTGGTGCCAGTCGACAAGTCTGTGAAAAATGTGGCTGTGTTTCATGCTCCGACCTGATGAACACATCTGCTCTGCAACCGAGGCTGATCAGGAGTGGCAACATTCATGAGACTGACAAAAGAAATCACAGAACCACACATGCAATATTTACGATGTTAAAATACAAGTGGTATTTGTTCTATGAACCAAATATCAAATTTACTTTGAATATGGTGACTGTTTTAGATCACGGACACAAAAACTTAAAGGGTCAAGACATGGCACTGTTTAAGTTTATAAACCTACATCTACAGGTCAAAGGGAGATAAAAAGTTAGTCAGATCAATCTACTGGACTGGTTTTAATAAGAAACTATAAGATCAGGAAAGTAGTAGAATTCCACTATGAATTACTGATCAGATCAATGCATTTCAATTTGGTTAAATAATGTGCTTAATAAATCCATGTAGTTTGTAGTGCACCCTTAAGAATAGATTATTAAATGGTAAATGGTTTGTATTTATATAGCACTTTTTAAGTCTTGATGACCACTCAAAGTGCTTTACAGTACAGTTTTCCATTCACCCATTCACCCACACATTCATACAGAGCATCTATTAGCAGCACTTTTTTATTCTATGAGGGGAAATTCAGGGTTCAGCATCTTGCTCAAGGACACTTCGGCATGCAGATTGGGAAGATTGGGGATTGAATTGCTGACCTTCTGGTTGGAGAATGACCACTCTACCCCTCAGCCACAGCCGCCCTAGTATTAGAGACTTTGTGAAATGGCTACAACCTTTCACAGGCTGGGTGAACTAAATACTTGTTAATGATGGGGATTTTTGGTGCGTAGGAGATTAATACATAAACTATATGACTCAGCCAGGAGCAATCAGGAGACCAACTGCAATTTCAAAATGTCCCAGTTTGTATAATCAGAGAAGAATTTTCCTGACAACTTTTTACTTTTACTTCCTATATTTAAACACAAATATCTGCACTTTATAGTCCTTAAATTCTCAAAACTGGCTCGTTACTTGTTTCAACCTCCACGGATGACGACACGACGTAAAAGACATAACAACACAGAGAGGACCTCAGACGACCTCACTAAACCATCCAATCTATGGTAGTGACAGGGGGTGTGTACAAAGGGCAGGGACTTAATCAACACAAATACATTCCCCATCCATTTAATCCCTGTACAAAATGATCCAGGTGCTCATGCAGGACCATGGTTCACTTCAGTCTTTATTACTCTGTCTGAAATTTGGCAGCAAAACTAGATTGTGTCCAGTTCTGTGCAGGTTGTTACCAAAAGAGGAAAACTATCCCATTTTGTGTGCCTAGCATTTTTTTTTAGTTTTGCAGGGTTATCAAAATAAAGCATTGTGTATCGTTGAAGTAAAAAAATTCATTTTTACTTTTTACTTATGTACTTGAGTACATTTCAGAGCCTGTACTTTCTTACTTTTACTAGAGTAAAGTAGTTGTATCAGTACTTTTACTTTTACCAGAGTCTTTTTTTACCCAAGTATCTGTACTTCTACTTAAGTAAAGAATTTGAGTAATTTTCCCACCTTTGCCTAAAACCCCACAAAGATCCTGTTAGTTACTTTACTCCTAGTTAAAAAGCTAAAATTGTCTTTTTTCTCCCATTTAGATTAAAGCTGGGGAAAAAAGTTGGAGACTAAATCTTCATCTTTATAGCCACCCAATAAATATGACATTTCTGAGACAGTGGTCTTTCAGGTTTATATATAAAATGTCACATTCTTGGCCGAGCTTGGCCAAAACAGTTTCCTCATGAGAGCCACCCTATGGAAATGACCCCCCAGATGAACTTGAGGAGATGAATTTTATGTTTATTCAGTGGAGACCTGTAGCTTGAAATCCTCTTCTCTTTTGTTTATTTCCTGTTAGGGCAGGGTGGGCTGCAAAAAACGAGGTTAAACAAATCCAGCAGGATTTGGACAACTCAACATAATGTCACATCCAGGATCAGACAAAACAGAGATGATTCTGAGATAGCCTTATAAAACATGTCGATATGAGACTAGAGACTGAGATTGGAACGTTGTAAAGCTTGTGTTCAGAGCCCTGTCTGGATATTTTCAGTGAGGCACATAGATGTTTGAGATAGAGACATGAGAATGTCCATGATCTAAATGTCTAAACCTTATTTGGATCTGTTTCCACCCAAAACAGTCACAAAAGTATTAAATTGACCACTGAACACCCCAGATAAGGTTTGTTCTGCTCTCAGCCTCTCCTGCGTGTGAACTGTCATCTCACAACTCATTTAGTAATCAAACAGCTGGAACAACAGACCCTGCTATGCTAACTATACAAGATTGCAGGAAATACTTTGTCGAACTCTCTGAGGGAAAGGTTTGGGGTGCTGTGAAGCTCATGGTATCCTGCTGGTATGCTGCTGACACTTATAAATACAAATATACACGCAAATATTTGACATAGTTCAATGATTCCAGTCAGGAGCAGCCTGTGGACAAAAGGTCCTGAATGCTAATAAACATGAAGAAGCACTGAGCACTCTCTGCCCCCATTTATTAATTAATAATATTAATATACTATGATATAACAATAACAGGTGACAAGGCCTTACATCTATAAGTATCCGCACATACATATACAGATCAGAAAATACTGTGACTTGCATGCTGTGTCCAAAAACTTCTGAATTTAAGAAGATATCTCTCTATATATACAATAGTGATTTTTGTTAATGATTTTTCTGTATATTGTGCTTTATATATACTGTATTTTTTCATTTACCAATACCAGTACACATTTTAGAGACATTACAGTAGTAACAGCTCTACACTGTGTTTGCTTGATAGTAGAGACATCAAGAGGAGTCTGTGCTTCAGAGAGACTCGCTGGGAAACAGTGAACCTCTCAGTTGGATTGATCTCTGCTGTCATCTACAGCCCTGGAGAAGCCAGAGATAACAAACACAGAACCTTATTTAAACTTGGACAGCATTTTTTTGTGTCCCAGATGAGTAGGCTGAGGTAGACATGGAGAGGGAGTTCTTAGTCTGAATGATTGATTTCATTTCAACATTACATTTCTATTGCTTTCTTAATTTCTACTTTGTTTTCATTTTTTGTTGTTTTTATTTTTTCAAATTTGAAATGTTCTATCTGTTACAGCGAAGACACAAATAGGACAGGATAGTAACACTTGTGCTAACTGAGCTGAGACTTGACTGGCTAGTTGCAGTCAACAATTTTGTAATACTGAACACCCTATGTTACATTTCCTCAGTGATGGACTCTAATATCAGTGTATGTATCAAACTGAGATCAGGTGGTTTTCTGGGAAAAACACTAATGGCATCTCTAGTATGTGCGTCTGTGACACTGTACCAAGTGTTTGGACACTGAATATAATCGTATACAATGAAATAATGACTACTTCAACAAAAATTATTACCACATACTACCACACAAACTCCGTTGCTTAAAATGTGAGCTCACAGTTCTCTTGTGTGTCAGAATATTGTTAAAATAATACTTTGTGTGGGGGTCGTGTCTTTTTCAAATGTGCCGGTCTCCATCTCTGAGCGATATTGATTGGAGCACTGGACCTAAAGGGACCAGACTAACGTCACACTGCCAGAATCACAGCCAGATATCTCAAGTTGTCACAATAACACAGACACAAATAACATGAGTGCCACTTCCACCATGAACTGTGGTGGCAGTCACACATGAGTGAGTGATGAGATGGCATGCGCCCATGGGATTTTTTTTAATGAGCTCCATGTAGGCCCAGAGTGAACAACAAGCAGGGTCATGTGAACAATCATCCAAAGGATTTTGCATCTATATACAACAAGTAGGTTAATGACTGGACCAGTGAGGCTCTTATGGGTACAAAACATTTAAGTGAAACATGGACTTATCCTCTGGGTCCATTAAGAATTTCATGTGTTTCATGTGTTTTACGCAGAATTTACAAGAAGTCATACGGCTTCTTGTGAAAAAAAAAGAAGTGATAGGGCTTCTTGTAAATGGCTCCATGTCAATGTCTAGGCATTCAAAGAAACCACAACATCCCTTAGTTCCACTTCCCATATGAAGCAAGAGCTGGATTAGTGGAATTACTTTCACAGATACATTGGAATTTACAGTACTGGTGGTTTGTGCACATGGCACAGATGAAAAAAACACTTAAACGTGGTCAATGAAGATGCAAGTCATGTTTATTTATAGCTTGCTGGCTTCAGAAACTATCCAGTCTCAGTTCCGAAGATGACGAGAAACAGATGAAGTTGATTAAATATTTTGGAACGCTAAACAGTCATGACCTGCCTTCAGAAAGACCCATTGGAAAATAAAAGACTTGTGTGGGATATAACAAATCAGCCTTTTCAGATCAGTGGCAGGTTATTTTTGGAGAGACGATGCTTCTGTTAAGTGTTGATTTCCACACACCAACTTCTTACTCACATCCGTTGTGCCATTAGTCCACAGTGGGTCCAAGCAGAAGTGATTCAAGATTCAAGGGTTTATTGTCATATGCACAACAATTACATTCAGCAGTTGCTGGCAATGAAATGCTCCCCTCTAGCCTTGCTCAGAAATTACACAAGAAAAAAATACAAATAAAAATAGAATATAAAATATAAAAAATCGTCGGCCAGATGGCAGCAGGCAGAACAGTTAATGGTTTGGGTGCTGGGGTCTTTAACGATCCGGTTGCTCTTCTTCCTACACCGCTGGGTGTAGCGGTCCTCCATGGATGGCAGCTCTGTCCTGGTAATACACTGAGCAGACTTCACCACTCTCTGTAGAGCCTTGCAGTTCAGGGCGATGCAGCTGCCATACCAGGCGGTGATGCAGCCAGTCAGAATACTCTCAATGGTGCACCTGTAAAAGTTGCAGAGAATCCTGGGGCCCATGTTGAGCCTCCGCAGCCTGCAGAGGAAGAAGAGCCGCTGTCTGGCCGTCCAGGTCAGGTGATGTGAACCCAGAGGAACCAGAAACTGCTGACTCTCTCCAACATAATCCTTTTGATGGAGAGGGGGGCGTGTTTAACTCCCTGTCTCTTCCTGTGTGTCATCAACAAATTTAATGATGGTTTTGGAGCTGTGGGTGGCCACGCAGTCATGAGTGAACAGGGAGTACAGGAGAGGACTGAGCAGGCAGCCCTGGGGGGCGCTGGTGCTGAGAGTCATTCGGAGAATGTGGTGCTGCCTATCCACACTGGTGTTGAGCCCAAGGTCTCCATGCTTGGTGACGAGCTTCAGGGGCACGATGGTATTGAACTCTGAACTATAGTCAATAAACAGCATTCTCACATGTATACCTCTGGTCCAGGTGGGTGAGGGCAGTAGGAAGGGTGAGGGAGATGGCATCTGCAGTTGACCTATTTGGCCTGTAGGCAACTGCAGTGGGTCCAATGAGTCATGGAGGGAGTAGGTGATGAAGTGGTTTGCTTTCACAACAACTCACAGCGTTCCCAACCTCAATGTTCAATAAAGATAACAAACTCCAACAGGCGCTAGGACAAATATGGCGCACCCACTGCAAACACAGGTGTCATCTCTGTCTGAATGTGTGCCTGCACAGTCAGTCACACAGTACAGAGGCATAAGTCCCTGATGTGTGCTGTGATATGGTCACAGACAGAATGGGGGCAGACAAAACTAAAGCTCAGAGTCTGGAAAATTTTGTTTTACTCTCTCAATAAACTAAGAAGGAACATGTGCATACCCTTTACCTGCATGCCAAGAAGCTATGAATCATTTAACCAGGTCAAAGTTTAAATCTAATCTGTAACAATTAAAATGAACAGTTAGGATTAGTGTTTGATGCTTCACCAGACAATACCTGTGACACAGATTTGGGAGAACTGATGATAGCGTCATTGATGATCAGTGATTCATGTTCTGTGGGTTGCTGCCAGTTCCCAATCAGTATGTGATGCATGTTCCGGCACATGTTAATGACATTGTTACTCCCTACCTTGACGAGTGTGCTGGCCTCAATCAAGGAGGCATTCTGGGCCAGCACCATGGTTAGGATCTGGTTAGAATTCATATAAAACATCTTGGTCTGAGTTAAGGAATACATTTTAAAATGATCAAATAAAACAAATTTTACTGTTCTTGTTTACCTGCCCCACTTAAGATGTCACAATAGTTCCATAATCTTAAATTGTTGACAACAATGTTAGAAATGATGAGGAAATGTGAAAATAAAGCTGAATGAAACTTGTTACAACAAACAGGCATTACCATTATTTATGTTCTTTCTTCTTTTCTTTTTCTTGTGTCATTGGCTGAGGAATGCTCAATGCTTCTTTTGATGGTAATATACCCTCATATTTAGAGTCAGTTGTTTTGCTTTATCCTCTTACTGTTTTTTTCTGAAACAGGATTAATCAGGTTTATCAGCTGAGGTCATCTCAGCTCAGACTGGCAAGCCCTTTATCCCATCATAAAGGTACAGTGTGTTCTCACTTCCTTTGAAAAGCTCCTTCTGAATTCCCACACATACCTGACGCCCATCCCATATGCCTCAACAAGAACCAGAGTGTGCTGGTGCCCCTGTGTTGCAGTCATGCAACCTGAATCTTTATCTGATACCAATTCATGCTTTCATACCTGGTTTTGGAAATAATGTGCACACACAGTCATGTTCCAACAGGTGAACACCAACACACCAAACATCCCTCCTCTACATTCCTGGGCAAGCTGGGGCGTCATGTCCCAACCCAGTCTATTAAAGTGGAAATTCACTGCCTACACTCTCGACCTCAGTCTTCAGTATGTTGCAGTAAACCATGTGTCAAACCTGTTTTTTTAGGTATATTCCTGACCATAAGGACAAATCATGTGCAATTGTTTGGCCTCAGCACAGAACATTCAGTACATGAACAATGTAGTCTCACTCTAGAAATGACTCTTCCAGTAATCTGTTGCCGTTCATACCATGGCCGGAACAGGATAGTACAAGTACATTTTTATATTACAGGATAGGCTGTGTGTGTGTAAAACCCATTAGTGCTACTTAATTGTTGGCATTCTACCTACAGCACACAGAAAGTTTGATAAATAGCAGAAAATAACAGGGTGGAAGTAGAAAAGGCTGAAGGAGTGCTGTTCAGTGTCTAAAGTGGATATTTTGCAAACAATAACTGCATGTTTGGTGGATATTTCTACCGAATACAGTTTGAGACCAGTTTGAGTGCACAGTACCTTATGATACTGTGAGGTATCAAGGTATTTGCTCATGTATGATGGTTACAGACCAGGATATGGCCAACCCTCAACTCAGACATAATTCTCTGCCTCTGCTCCTGAAAGAGGAGCAAATATTCACACTGTAGTGAATCATCAGTACAGGCAAACAGAAACCTGAGTCCGTTCAGGTGTTTGAAGAAACAACCCAGTGAAAACAAGTTGTCATTCGGTCAAAATCAGCAACATTGTCTCCATTGATGTTCTCTGTTCTTTTCTACAATATGTCTTTTCTGAATCTGTCAAAGTTTGTCAACGTTCTTCCTGGCTGTGTTCAGGTGCAGACAGGAAGCTGGAGCAGTAAACACATGAGAACCCAGCCAGCCAGGAAGGCATCACTCTGACACAGCTGAATACTGACTATAATCCTGTATATGTTGAAATGCTCTGGTGCTGATATCAATCAAAGCTTCTCCACAGGTATTTCTTAAAGTTTATTACAACTCAAGTTTACACTGTGTATTGTTTCCAGGATGTAATCATATGCTTGCATTCCAAAGTCTGACGTGAGGAAAATCTGTTGTCGTCTGTACTCTGCTTTTATATGCGATCAAACTAACTTCCCAACATTGTCAAATAAAGTCCCAGAGTCACTCAGTACTGTGAGAGTAGAGTTTAGCTTGCTATAAGAAAATGCAGTATGACTGACTACTGACTGACACGCTTCCTCTGGATATGTTTGTTGCTGAGACAGTTTACTTAAACCCATTAACTTATCAGCTTCTGGTACGAGCTTTCATAAATACTGATTGCAGCCTGTAGATTGGAGGATACCAATGAGATAGTGAGAGAGCTCCAGGGCTCACCAGATTCACTCACATACGTAGTTATGTGACTCCTGACTCCAGAATTAACTACTAGAATTAACAGAGGCTCACTGCTGCAGTTACACAGCATTTAGTGCCTTTTATATTAAAAATTGTTTTGCATTTTGATTATTTCACTGTGAATTTATACACATAGTATCCCCTCAACTGTCATAGTTACCTGCACTGTTATGAGGTGAAAACAAATGCTGATACATTTAGAGGTCCACGCCCTGTTTGAACGATTCAATGAGTGTAATAGAAGATTGTCTTTTATGAAACACCCTTTACAAAGCTTTTTTTTAAAAAAATAATCTTGATGTCACTTTAATCTCATATTATAAACACATCCTTAGGTTTTTGTGACACTGACAAAGGAGATCTCTCAATGACATGCTCATGACAGAGGTTGCAGTTAGTGATGGTCTCTGTGTTTTAAAAATAACTAACTCCCACAAATGCAACCCAGTGTGGGAGATGGATGACTCTTGTACACTCCCTCTCATGTTTAACTACATTGGCTGCTATTCACTTAGTTATTATCTTTGTTCAAAGAACAAACACCTCAGCTCTTCCAGCTTCACTGGAACAAGGCTGAGTTTGTTTTTAGCATCGCTGCCTGAAGCCATTTCATCTGTCACAGACTGTGACAAATTGTGTCGAATTTTTCTATGACTTCATGGACTCTTCCAGTGTTTCACCCACACAGCCCCTTCATGTGGTTTGGCCAGATTTTGTGATTATGGATGGTTTGTAGAGGCCAGGTCACCTGAAATTCAGTTCTGTAACACACATTTGGGTGGCTGTGGCTGAGGGGGTAGAGCAGTCATCCTCCAACCAGAAGGTCAGAAGTTCAATCCCCAGTCTTCCCATCTGCATGCCAAAGTGTCCTTGGGCAAGATACTGAACCCCAAACTGCCCAATAGAACAACAAAAAGTGCTAGCTATAGAAGCACTCTATGTATGAATGTGTGTGTGAATGGGTGAATAGAAAACTGTAGCGTAAAGCACTTTGAGTGGTCTTCAAGACTAGAAAAGCGCTATATAAATACTACCATTTCCATTTTTAAATAGCCCTTTATGAGCTCTATCAAGATGCTCTTCGTTGTCCACTATTGCGTAGTATGGAAATTTGTTTCCATCCTTGGTGTTGCGTGATAATGTGGATAAATTAGAAATAACTGATAATAGCTGCTCCAAAACATTGTTGTACACCACCGCTGAGGTCATAGCTAGAAGTGGAGATCTAGATCTTATTTCAGAGGTGTATATAATGAACATATTAAATTCCCAAAGTAACTCTACTTGCTTGCCCTGTGTCAGCTGGGATTGACTTCAGCCCTTGCGCAACTCTTAACAGAATTAGGTTTGATAATGGATGGAACCTGGTGCCAAGAAACTTGAAACTGATGCTTGCTTTTCTTGTGTAAAATCTTAAATCTACTCAACACTGTGGTTCTGTTACCAAGTCAACAGAGCATACAGGTAGCCAATCCACTAAAGCCTGATTCAGACAACGTGTTTATTTCACTGGCGGACTGATTTTAGTTCAATGCCCTCAGTTAATATAAGGTCCCTTTCAACATGACCACATCCATAGAGAGATCTTTGTATGACCTGATTATGTTTCCAGCAGAATTATGGCAGAATAATGGCGGCAACACCTGAAGATTTACTATACCAGATACCTTGCTTAATTTAAACTTTTAAAGGAACATTTAAATATCCAATGTGAAGTTAGTTAAATCAATGTAACACTTCATTCAGCTGATTGCATGCATGCTTTCCAAGTCAGTTAGGATAATGCTGTTAACGTCAACTTGCTGTCAGTGTTACAGAACAGAATTCTTTTTCTTTTTGAAATGACATATTAGCTTGATATGGTTATGTGTACTATACCGTGATTACTGAAAAGAATCAGTTTTCTCATATCTGTGTAATATTTAAGATGATCTGTTGCTGTTTACTGTTTGTAACATGTTTTTTCTCTTTTAAAAGTTAATTATGCTACCTATAGACATGTAGGATCTATATGTTTAAAGTCATTGTTGGGTATAATGAAAAAAATCGAAAGCGTACAAAAGATCTGTGGCCTCTTTATTTTTAAGAGTTAAAATATATATATATATTTAAAAAAATTACAGTTCTTCTTTATCCACCATACATAGGAGTGGGTTTTCTGCCCCCAAATTGTCCCCCAAAGATAATTAATTGTGCAGGTGGCAGGTAATACCCACTTGTGTGAAATAACATAGCTTTCTCCAGACATTAAGCTCAGTTTTTGGAACTTGGTCATGCATTCTAAAAAAGGTTTGCAGTTTTGTAAGCTACATTCATTCCTGGTCATGAAAATCATTTGGCTGATGTCATGTCTGGGTTTGAATTTCAGGAGTTCAAAACCATATGTCTCTATTCAGCCATCGACTCTTAGTTAAGCATATCTGAGCCCCAGCAGAGTCACTTTCACTCCACTGCCAGTTACGTGAGACTAGATCAGGATAACAGGACAACAAAAGATTATGAGTCAGCTTGCTGCTTGCTGCTTGCTGCTGTTTTTCTCTTCCTTCTATGTCAACCCTCTCAGGAATGCTCCTCCTGGTAATAATAAAACACTCCTCACCACCTCTGACTGGTGAAGCTGATGACAATTTAAAGCAAAGCTTACTTTGATAGCACGTTGAACATGCTCATAACATGTGTTGTGTCTGTTTCTTGTGGTGCAATATATATTAAATCAGATCATCAGTATGATCTTACCTTACCCGATCAACCATAAACAAGAACATATACAGTTTTTTCTCAAGCACTCCAAACTGAATAGATCTTTCTAAGGTGCTAAAAATGTAATTGTTATTATGGTCTGTATTTATAGAGTGCTTTTCTAGTCTTGATGACCACTCAAAGTGCTCTACAGTACAGTTTGCCATTCACCCGTTCACACACACATTCATACAGTGCATGTATAAACAGCACACTTTATCTAAAAGGGGCAATTCAAGGGTTAGCATCTTGTCATGGGAAACTTTGGCATGCAGATGGGGAAGACTGGCATCAAAATATCGACCTACTGGTTGGAGGATGACCGCTCTACCCCTCAGCCACATTATTTTAAGGTCCATGCTGCTTGTCCCCTCTCCTCTTGCTCCTTTGTTTGACCAAACCATCGGCTCCTCTGTTCAGCAGCGATGCTTGTAATCAAACCAGATCGACCTGTATGCCCAATAGCTGCAGGACGGTGAAAGTGAAGTGGTTTTATTTATCTAATGGCATCCATGTCTTGCTTGTGTGAATAAAGGTGGAGATAAATTTGCTGGCACTGTATGAGGACTGTGTGAGAAGCTGCCACATATATGCCCGAGCTGTCTACCATCACAGTAATGTGAAACCTGTGATTGTCTCTTACCAGCTATCGGAGCAGATAAGAAGGTCAACTGGGCACTTGCTGCTGACTGACTCCCAGCAGACCTCAGTTTACACACTGTCTCCTTCCATTAGACAGACAATCCCCATTCCCACAGCTTGTCAATATTATTCAAAGGTTTATAGTAAAGTTGTTTAATGTTGTAAATAGATATTTAAGGACCCGTGACTTGCCAATTCATTTACATGAAATACTAAGATGACCACATCCTCTCTTAGAGGATGCAGGCTTATGCTCCTGGTAAATATGCCATAAGTAACAAGTTTGCAAAACAGGAAGTGCTGGATGACGCCCAGCCTCACAGGCCTTTGTCTTTGACATTTCCTCAATAGAATAACAGAAGAAATTTGAATATCCTTTTATCTTTCAACAACATAAAAAGAGAGGATGGCACAGTGTTAAATAAACATCTTCCCCCAGCTGGTAAATTTAAAGAGAACAATTAATCCTGATGACTTTGTGAGAATTATGGTGTTAGGTATGGATCTTCACATTTTATCGGAGGTGATCATTTTTGTCAGTGAATAATTACTTAAGAAAGAGTAATTGTTTTCTTATTGTCTTGAAGTCTCCCTCAGCTCTCTCTCTTTCCAATTTATGTCCATTACTGTGGTGTAAAGGCAATTTCATTATTAACTGAACATAATAACAAATCCATGTTGCTGTTTAAACTCTGCAATAAATCTGCAGAAAGAGCATGGCCAGTGTAGTTCATTGTGAAACCTTTCACTGAACTTCTCATCTCGGGATAGTAGCGCAGGTTGTCACTGCATATTTACACATTACACTGTGTTACTCAGAGGTGGCAAAGGTACTCACATTCTTTACTAAAGTAGAAATACAGATACTTGAGTAAAAGTAAAAGTACTGATACAACTCCTTAACTCAGGTAAAAGTAAGAAAGTACAGGCTCTGAAATGTTCTCAAGTATATGAGTAAAAAGTAAAAATGAATTTTTAACTTCAATGATACACAATGCTTTTTCTAGGATATAGGATAGTTTTCCTCTTTTGGTAACAACCTACACAGAACTGGTACTGAGAAAAAAAATCACTGGACACAGCTTAGTTTTGCTGCCAAATTTCAGACAGAATAATAAAGACTGAAGTGAACACCTGAGCACCTGGATCATTTTTTACAGGGAATAAATGGATGGGGAATGTGTTCGGGTTGATTAAGTCCCTGCCCTTTGTACACACCCCCTGTCACTACCATAGATTGGATGGTTTTGTGAGGTCCTCTGAGGTCCTCTCTGTGTTGATGTGTCTTTTATGTCGTGTTGTCATCCGTGGAGGTTGAAACAAGTAACGAGCCAGTTTTGAAAATTTAAGGAGTAGATACCTGAAAAATCTACTTAAGTACAGTAATGAAATATTTGTACTTTGTTACTCTGGTTTTACTCATTTGATAAACTGATAGATGGATGAGACACATTGGCTGTGAAAGGATATTCACTCTAAAGACCATTTGGAGAAACTTTCTAAAGCATTATTCAGATTCAGAAAATAAAAGTAGTCTGCAATTGATTGATTATAGTAACAGGGACTTAAGGGATGTAAAGTGTCCCAGAAAGAGTTTTATTCTTATACAACTTATAGGTCCATTGTCTGTCTGTATATGTTGTTTCCATTGTTGTTGTTTGTTTGCACTATTTGTTGTTTGTTATAAGTTGTGTGTTACATATTACTTGCACATTTGGAGTATGGGGAAACGCAATTTGAATCCTCTGTGACCTGTTGCATTGTTTGGTTGACAATAAAGTTCACTAAGACTAAGACTAAGACTAAAGAAGCAATGGACCACAGAGCCAAGTGAATGCTTGATTGCTGCACTGAAGTCAGTACTATAAATGTAAGATTTTTTTGGGGGAGAAATTGAAATAGAATTACATAATTCACCAGGGTCTGGGAGCATTAAGCTTTTCTCTGGTATTTAAATTTAATCTCACCCATCAACACGGATCACTAAACTCTACTGTTGTTGCTTTTCTTGACAATGTGTGCGTGTGCGGGTATGTGTGCATGTGTTCCTGAAGCTTTATCCTGTGTAAACAGTTGGTGGACTCATTTAGTCATTTGGATTCAGTCCTTCCCTTCGGAGTGTTCCTTGGTATTCAAGCCACGGTGAACTGTAATACAGCCAGGCCCCTCACTGCCAGGGGTGGGGGGGCTTGTGGGACTAGAAGGATAATGGGGCAGGGGGAGGAGCTCTGGCAAAGTGCCACATGTGCCAACTCCATGGGAAGAAAAACTGCCGTCTACATTAAACAACCACTGTCTCTGCTTTGAAATTTGCTACAAATCATTGACAGTCCTTCCTAATCATCTCACAAAGCTATAGTGTTGTACATGCATTCCAACCTTCCTGCTGCTAGTTTCACTTGATTTAATCTGCATGTGAAACTGAATTTGCAGAGATTTTATTACAGTTACATTGTTGAACAGGTTACCGTGTGTGGTGAAGTAATGTAGTAGTAAGACTGATTTGAAAAGGCAGGCCACCCTGTACATATGAGAGCAAAAACAAACAACAGAGGGCTTCCCTTTCAGTCATGTGGAATATTAACTGTGATTAACACAGTATAAACCTCTCTATTAACATACCACAGTCCAAACTCACTCTCAGTGTCTCTGTATGTCTGGAAGCATAACTCTAAACCACTCAGTCTATGAATAGACCTCCAGATCACCCACTTGAGCTCTTACATGAGTGGAAGTCCTGACTAATGTCCTCTGCAGAGACATGATGATGCCATCGACCTGGTCAGAGCTTGTAAGCTTCGAGTATTTTGGTTCTCTCACGCTGTAGTAAGGGTTGTATGGTCAACATACCATTGGGAAGCATGTCATCCATTCCATTCCCACTATGACGACACTGAACCTACTATACCTCTCGGTTTGAGTCACTTTACCAACATCTTTGTGTCTGTTGAACATTGACCAACCGAATTAATTTTTTTATAAATCTGTCATGAAACATATTCACCACCTGTTACATCTTTTTAAAACTTCTTGTGGTAATTAAAATAATAAGCAAATATATAAATATTGAGCCAAATGAAAAACTCATTTTGAGATAAATAAATCTTATGGATTATTTTGCATACAATAAATACTGGGGGGAAACTATTGTGTTGTTTATCACAAACCACCTTTTTTTTAAAAAACCTGGATTTGTTTTTTAAACAGTGGAATATAATAGCATCTGATATGTTCCTGGTCGAATCCAAGTGTAATAGTTTCATCAACTTGGAAAATACATATGATTGAATTATTAACACTTGGAAACTTAATTCAATCACAAGATTGAATCATGTTATTGAACATTACACAGCAACAGTGTCACTAAAAATAACAAGTCAACCATTACAAGGTTGCAATATGTAAGTTTTTGCATGTGCCTGATTATTTGATCTCTTTTGTCTGTGAGGGTTGTAGAGCAGCGTGGAATGAATGTTGAACTGTTGAATACTGAAGAAGAGTTCAGGTGTTGATAGCAGAAATATTCACAGAAACCACTGCGACTCAGGTGGACTATTGTTTAACGTTGCCCTATAAACTGTCTCTCACCTTCACAGAACAAGAAAACTTGTTATATCAGGCCTTTTGTGTTGAGGTAATAGAAGCCCTTGATTTGGAGCATGCATTGTAATTTGAGGACTTTGTTGCAACAATGGTTTTTCTGAAATCAGCCTCAGTTACTTACTTGGAATTTGTTACAGATGTTCCATGTTTCTTTCTTTCACTTGATTTCAAAGAATCTGCCAGGTGAAGTGAGAGAATGAATGAATGAATAGAGCTGATTTCATAGCTGTGATTGGTTGGTGTCCAATAATTATATGCTGACTGACCAAAACGTCGAAATAATAATAACAACAACAACAACACTAACAACAACAATAATAATAATAACAACAATAATATTAATAACAATAGTAACTAATAATACATCAGTAAGGTTGATTACGTGACGGATGACCTCAGCAGGACAGCATGCTGTATAGTAATTTGCAATACTGTGGCTGTGTCAGTCTGGTGACGCCACGGCCGGACGCTCCATATTTGGCGATGCCCCGCGTGGGCATGTTGCTAAAACCACTGGTTTCCAGCGAGCGAGTCAGACGATCCACAGACTGCACAGGGTACTCGCTCAGTAGCAGCACAGACACAGAACAGAACCTTTAGGAATACATCAGAGGAGATGATGTCAGTCACAGCAGCTCTCGTCTCTACACTCTTCTTTCTCTCCACACGCTCCGCCTCAGGTGAGTCCACGCTGCTCGCCCTTCATTCCACGCGTTCTCTCAAATGACCTTAAAGTCAAATTGTAGTAGCGCGACATATGATATGTACATACGATATCAAATACTATGATTCTCTGTGTGGAGCAGTTCGTTTTGTAGTATTGTGAGTGTGAAAATGTAAATGTATAGCAAATGTAAAGTTGGATTCACATGAACAGATCTACATGAACAGGTCACTGGAGGAGCAGCATACAGTCATTCGTTTAGTGTTTATGTTTAGATTTCCGGCACACATAGAAATACTCTTTACAGTTTTCATGTCTTATAGAGTTTTCAGTACAAGTCACTACACACTTTGCAGGATTAATATTTGAAAAAAAATGTTTGAACACCAGTGGACACTCGTGCTTTATAGGCTGTAAATCACATTTAAGAATAAAAGATTACCTGTAACAATTTAATGTTGAGGCATTATGTAACATGGGGGGGGGGGGGGGGTTGCTGTTTCTTCTCAGTATTTGCTCATACTGCGAAGAAACAGCAATGACTTACCACAGTGTATGGCTGTTGTTAATAAGAAATGACTGATCTGACTTAAACAACTCAGGTAAGGTAAGGTAACAGACTGCTGATATAAAAACAGCCCTTCTCTTATGTTCTTTGGGCGCCACACTTTCTACTGCTGCTTTGTAGTCATAAAAACCACACATTTGTGGTTGTGACAGAACAGTCAGTCCAATAAAATATAGGACCAAGGATATTTTACACTGACAATCGCAACATGCTCTATTCACAACATTAACATTATCTTATCTCACTGACAAAGTGCTGTATCTGAACTTGTGGCTTTTTAAATTATTTCTGGTCCACAGTGCCTCATTTGTGCAAAGCTTTTTTCTCTCTAATGAATGTGTGTAGTCCTACATATTGTGACGGACCTCAATTAAGGTGTTAAGTGTTTATTACTTAAAAGTGTAGTTTAGTGTTAAATAGTGTTCAGTGTGTAGAATTTTGTGATATCTAGTGTTGAAATTGCATGTTGCAGCTGATTACCCCTCACCTCACCCTCTCCTTCCAAACATGAAAAAGAAACTGCGGCAGCCTTTAATTGTCATGAAAACGCAAAAGGTGTTTAGTTTGTTCAGTCTGGACTCATGTAAAAAACATAGTGGCCTCCGCAGAGAGGGTCCCCTCGAAGTATTTAAATTTAAAGGGCCTTTTCTGGGGTAAAGAAACTACAATTCATACAATTTAGATGAAATAAACTAGTGAAAACATTATGAGAATTATTCTACATTAAATAATAGTTCCCTTTCACTTAAATCTTACACACTGGGCCTTTAATAGTTTAAAACGTATGGCACTAAGGCCCTATCACTGTGTGACAGTCCCCTGTACAGCTCACCTATGGAAATTACTTGTATAAGTTAATAAAGTATATAAAACACCTTTGGTGCATTGTTTTCTTTCATAATGACAGGAGTCAACATTTGTGTGTCACTATAACCTTCATTTAAATCATGTTAGTATAGTATCTTACACAAATTGTCTCATTTTCCAGGCTCCTATCCCCAAGCACAAAATGTCACTTGGAAATCAACCAACTTTAAAACCATTTTGTCCTGGGAACCAAAACCATCAGCCACTTACAGCTACACTGTGGAGTACTCTACGTAAGTACCTGCATCCGAACCCTCACCCTTTAACTCTTTTAACAAATGGCATTTAATTCCCAGAAACGTTCATCTTGTCAGTGTGTCCATGGAAAGCAAATGCCCTCACACTTTCCCGCTATGTGACCTTGCAGGAATGAGTCTTTCCATTATTGATTCAGTAAAAGCTTTTACTGGAATGTATATTTTAGGACAGAGCTCTTTAAATAGTAAGATAACTAAAAGACAATTGACCTTTGTGATTCAATAAGAGAAAAATGAAAGAGGCAAGAGCAATGTCAACAATCAAATAGAATTAACAAATGCCAACAGCTGCAAACAGCTCTTTCAGCTCATTGTTCCACAGTATATACACATCAATGTTATTTTGCACAGATAATAAATTATTTATTTCTGACTATATGCGTTATAAATGATACCCAGACTAGACAGACTTAAGACCTAATTTATTGCTCATCTGGTGTCTATTATAGACTAAATAAGACTATTTTCATCCATCATTCATGTCCATATCAAACTTGTCAAATTTTACAGGGTTTCAGGGAACAATCAGAGGACTCCTCACTGTATCCGGACCACAGAAACAGTGTGTGATCTGTCCAGCTCTCTGACTGACCTGAACGCCTACTACACAGCTGACGTCCTGTCTGAACCCCCGAGGGGGGCCACCACTGACTTCATTGAGTCCCCTCACACCAGCTCACCACGGTTCTGCCCCTACAAAGACAGTACGTTCTTCTGCTACACTCGTGAAGACTTTTTTCTAATTGACAAAACGTGTTGGAAATAACAGCTGTTAAATTGTCCCAGAGCCCGTCAGGGCTCCGGTCCTTCCCAATGACCTCTTGTTGCAGCTCAGCTCTGTCTTTCTCAAGCTGCTTTCTGACATGCAACGAACTCAGCAGTTCCTCAGTATATTTGCCAGAGGAGGTGCATGTGTGAATGCAAATGTCCAAGTGAGACGCTCCCCAGTTTTTGCAGACTTTCTCCTCCTGGCCTCCTAGTATAATGTCCGTAGAATTTCAAGAGAATTCTACGGAAGTGTATTGCATTCACTTGAAAAAAAAAAAAAAAAAAAATTTTTCTGAGTAATTTATTTTTTAGTTTGTTTTTTTGAATAATTTTTTCTGTTTTTCTGACAAATTTTTTTTTTTCTGTTTTTCGAAGTAATTCTTATCTGTTTTTCGGGGTAGTTTTTTTTTGAATTTCTGAATTATCGAGATACTTCGAACTCCCTCGGAACCTCCAACCTGCAAGGTCCGAAAAACAGAAAAAAAATATTACTCCGTAAAACAAACCAAAAAATAAATTACTCCGAAAAAACAGTTTGATTTTTTTTTTCAAGTGAATGCAATACGCTTCCGTTCAATGTGAAAGCACTGTGAGAGAGAGTGTTTGTGTGTGTGTTGCTGTTGTGAACATGTCTGTGCAGAGAACCTCCTGTTGTGTTGTGCATGTTTGAAAGTCAGACTATGGGTAAACTCTGTAGCCAATACTGCTCACTTTACCTATCATATCTAAAAATGGCTTCAGCGTTGTCAATGCTCACAATTTTTTGGCCTCTAACATAATTAAAATGGTAACTTCCATGAGAGATACAGTGGTGTACATGCACATGTGACAGTCTCCCTCCCTTCTCCACAGCTGAGATAGGCAAACCTGACTTCAAGCTGGAGGTGATTGAAAGCCAAAAGAAAACCACCCTGTATGTGACTGACCCACTCACCGCCCTGTTTAAAGATGGCCACCAGCTGAACATCAGGGACATCTTTGCTGACCAGCTGCAGTATAAAGTCACCTATCGGAAAAACAAAAGCACTGGAAAGGTGAGTAAAAGGAGACATCACGATATCGGTCTCAAACACGCATACATTTTTACTCATTACAAACTGCATGTTTTCCATTCTGTGTTTTCTGCAGAAAGTCCACATATCTAAGACCAATTTAATAGAACTGACTGATCTGGACAAAGGCGAGAGCTACTGTTTCAGTGTCCAGGCCTACATCCCCAGCCGCGGTGTGGACAAGCAGCTGGGAGAGCTGAGCCTTCCCAAGTGCTCCAGTGTTGACAACCCGTCCATCTTTGAAGGTAAGTTGTCCTGAGTGTTAGAAAGACTGCAAGCATGAAAGATGTGGGTAGGGAAGGGATTTAGTTAAACATATACAATAATGAACAACTTGCCTGTATGCCAGATGCGTCAGTGGAGAGCAACACACACAGCAGTAGTCTAGTCCTGGCACTGAAGTTTTGGTGGCATTTACTTTTCATTTGTATTCTGTGTGAACTTACACACCAAATAAGACATTGTGAAGTATTTGCTCAAAACCAAGCATGCAGTTAAAATCTCTATAGCTTCTTGCACATCAACAGTGTTATTTTCTACATGAATAGACTGGAGCATCTAAATGGAATTGAAATGAAAGTTGTGCGAAAGGATGGAAACAGGGTGTATCCCTATATACCCTGTTTTATTCGTGGCAAAGCAAAGAATCAGTTAAAGCCGGATCTGACAGGACACTGGGTGTATTGTTGTGTGTGTGTGTGTGGGTGTAGCTGAAAAAAAAGCAGTCAATCGCAATGTCCCTTCTCGGGTTAAATAAAATGGCTGGCTGGTCTGGGAGTATGTCTAGATATACCACATGGCTCTCTTCAAAAGACGCAAGCATCATATGCAAATCAAAACTTGTAATTTAGTCATCTAAACATGGCACTGGTTTTTGTTAGGTTGCTACGCACGGGTCCTTTATCTAAAACACTCTAAGTTTTACATTAACATTCAAGCCACAAGAGTTTGCAGTCCCTTTAACAATAAATGTTAACTAGATTGTAAAGGTGAACTGAGGATCATAATTGCATTGTTCTCTTGTTTTGAGATTTTACCAACTGTAAAATTATTTCTTGAGGAAGAAATTAGAAATTATATATTTGTTGGATGGTTGCAGCCCCCCAAAGGATAAGCAGTATAGTAAATTGATGGGTGGATAGATGGATTTGTTGTCTTGAATTGTAGAAGAAAGGAGACAGACCTTAATGACACAAAGATATGTTAAGCTCCCAATCACCTAAACTTTTCCACACACAAACACCCCTGTCACACAAGGGCTGGAGGTCCACTCATCCTTCATCACAGTATGACATGTAAAAGGGATCTATGACTCATGTCTCTTTGGTTTACAAGAAATGTAAATCAGCAACACTTCCTCTATCTGGGGTGTCTGTGTGTGAGAGAGAGAGAGAGAGACTTCAAAATACATTCGCTATACAAATAAGATACACTTACACATGTTGGTTTAGGTATTTTCATGGGTTTTATTCACTGTAAAATAATATATAGAATAACACTGTCCATTTGATGGCCAAATAGCACCACCCTCAGGACAAACAGAATACTTACTGCACATTACTCATTGTCAAATGCAAAGAATAGCAAAAACATCAGAACTGTGTTATTTTGTAAAAACATTTTACTGTGGGATGTAATGAATATTGCAGATTATAGGTACCTACTGTGGGGATTTCGTCTTTTCTTTGAATGTGTATTTCATATATTATTCATATATTATTCCTTGTCTGTACATCCTATTAATCCTAATAATATTATCCTACGCAACAGTCTTAATGTCACACAAGTAAAGAAAATCTAACATAAAGTTAAGCAATTAAGTCTTGTCTTGTTTTGTCTTCAACAGTGTATTCAGTTGGTGTGATTGCTGCTGCCATCTTCCTCATCCTGCTACTGATTGGCATAATCATTGCCATTGCAGTGGTCTGTTGCAAGTGGAGGAAGAAAGCTCTGAGAAAGGACAAAGAAGGAGTGCCACTCCGGGATGTTTAGTGTGTGTGTGTTTCAGCACATGCACACACATGCACACATATTATTGTGGGAACAAGCGGTACAGCTGAACTGGACTGAGGCCTGCAACGAAAGTAGTAGTTCAAAGTTCCACTGTCAAACACTGGAATCAACCCTTCCTTTAGTTTCTGTGAAACTGAATATGTTGAACATATTTTATTCTTACTTCATCTACTACTATCATTTCATGCTGCAAAAAAGAAAAGATGGAAACACTGATAGTCATCTTACTGAAGCGGTTATATTTCATTCATTTTCTTTTGTATTTGCTTAGTGGTATTTGATAATTGTAGATAAAGACTACCATTTCATTTTATTTATTTCATTTTATAGAGACCTTTCTAACTTCACATTTTATTTTTTTAGTCTGGTGAAAGCAACACTTTATGGGAAATCAAGACTTTGTGTATATTATTTTGTATCTGATGCTTAACTTATTGTGTTTAATTGAAATTAACACATTTGTATATGATGCTTTTGTTATACATCTGCTTTTGCAGATAACTGTGTATTTGGTGAAAATATTTAAGATTTGATAAATATTGTAATAAACAGAACCAGTTATTATTTCAGTTCTGTTAAATGGAAAATAGCAAATATTACAATTTGTGTCTGTGCTTTATTAGAGATGGAATTGGAGATGTCAGGATTGCAAAAATGCTTGGACTGAATGTGCAGAACCCAGAACCCCAACACACTTAATAAACAATAGTACTTGTTAATTAACCCTAAGTGATGTCCAGGGGGCTTACATCCATCTTTAGTTTTAAGAACTTCACTGTAAAAGGAGTTCTGTGCATCTTCATCAAAGGGTGACAAAAAAATGAAAAAAAAGTGAAACCTGATCCATTTTATGTCTATTAAATCTTGACAAAAGGCATTCATATTTTTACACTCTTACCTTAATAATTCTAGATTCTATAATTCTGTATGGGTTTGAAAAGAATCCACTCTAGCAGATACTTATATGTTATGTAATCTGCTCTAGTAGCCTCCCTCATAAATTTAGTTTGTTTTTTGTCTTCTGGCCTTGAGAGACGAGTAATCTCACCAGTTACAGTTAAAGCTGTAAAGTTACCCAGATTAACTTCATTATTTTCATTTAGTCAATCCAAAGAGTAAAGTGGACAGAATGCATTTTGTTGATTCTACAAATTTTAGCAGGGAGATAACACAATTTCTATGCCAAGATAGAAACAACAATAAGGTTTCTCAACTAATATTCAGCAATGAGATGGTCATGATCACCCATGGGCATCATGTAAGAAAACCAAAATACAAATACAAAGTAGAAAAGATAAACCATAGTCTTTTACAAATTTGGGTAAATAACCAAGAATTAAGAATAGCCTTGTCCATGCCTACAATATGAAGAGCCACAGTGAAGGTAGAGGTAATGAGGTAGGATAGTAATCAAAGGAAATAGCGTGTTTCAGGGCCATTCTGCACCCATCAATTAAACCTCAAATGAAACCATTTGTTACATTCACAGACTGACATTTCTACAGATAATTACATCTTGATGCCATACAATATAATATGGTTTACGGCAAACAAAAGAGAAGTACTTAAATGTCTCAGAGAAACATTGTCTGAACCCAGTTATCTTGCATGGCTTAAGCCTGGCCCCCAGCTTTACTGTGGGGAACCTTGGAGTTACTTGAAAACAAGCCTCTGGGACAGCCTTCTTCCACCTACAAAATATGAAAATGAGAAACATCTCGTCTCAAAGAATGCTGAAAAAGTAGTCCATGCATTTGTTACCTGTCGACCGCTTGGGGAATTCTGTGAAAGAATAAAAATGTTGTGGCTTGTTCAGATGTGTTTGACTCACTGCAGAGTGGGGAGAGACATCACACAAGGTGGTACAATTCTTTCTAATGGTCAACATTCAGAGTTTAGGTTTTGAATCATCACTTAAATGGATAGTTCAACGCAAAAAGAAAATTCACTCATTATCTACTCATCTCTTTGCCGATGGAGGGGTCTCTGTGAAAATAAATGTGAATACAACTCCAGGAACTCCTGGACAGGCTAATTTATTATACAATTATGCTCCAATCATTCACTAAGTCATGTGATAAACACCTTCAGCACCCCTGCTGATGTGGCATATCTGTATGCATTGGGGGTTCAAGTAAATTGAATTCACACTGTGATGTGAGAGCTTGTGAATGGATTGTATTTATATAGCACCTTTCTAGTCTTGATGATCACTCAAAGCACTTTACAATACAGTTTGCAATTCACCCATTCACACACATATTCATACAGTTTTTTTTTCAATGAAGGGCAATTTGGGGTTCAGCATCTTGCCTAGGTATACTTGCTTGTGTGTCTTGTGTTGCAGGATCCTGCTTTGGCTGGAGCTGGGGGCCATCAGTGAAGTAGAGGTAGCTGGCCACTGCCTCATATAATAATAGCCATGCTCATCCTGCCATTCAGATGAGTTTTGATTTCTGTAGCATTAATTTGATCTTGTTTTGGTCTGGAATTCAGTTCCTGTCAGCCTTATCAGTTGAATTTCTTTTTTGTTTTAGTTCTTTGAAAATTACTTTTTGTTAGAAAAATCTGATCCATCATGTGTCTACCCTTATTTAGTGCCAGATGACTCTGATGTGCCAAACCAAGTTATAAATTGCCTGTGAAAATAAAACTGAAAATCTTGTCATTGGCACTGATGTTCAAGGACAAAAGATTATCAGCAAAGTTGGAGCAGCAAAACAAATCAAAAATAAAGAACCTGGGTGTTACTCAGGACTAGATTTTAATCCACACATAAACAATGTCACAAAGATTGCCTTTTATCAGTTAAGAAACATTGCAAGAGTAAGACTGTACCTCACTTTGGAAACTGCCAAAAAGTTGATTCATGCTTTTATACTTTCTCGCCTGGACTACTGTAATGCACTATATTCAGGATTACCGAAAAAATCCATCGATTGCCTACAGCTTTTGCAAAATTCAGCAGCCATGGTTTTAATGAGAAATAGGAAAAGATTCCATATTACTCTTATTTTAGTGTCTTTACACTGGCTTCTAGCATCACTGAGGATTGATTTTAAAATTATTTTACTTGTTTTTAATTCTCTTAATGGTACAGCACCGTCATACATCTCTGACTGTTTATCGGAATATGTTACGAATCATTCCCTCAGGTCGTCTACAGCGGACTTGCTCAATGTCCCCAAAACAAACTATTAAAGGTTTGGGGAAGCAGCTTTCTCTTGCTATGCTTTCCTATGCTATGCTATCCAAAGGTTTGGAACAAACTCCCACCACACATCAGACATGCTTCTTCTGTTGATAGTTTTAAGAAACAAATCAAGACCTGTTGCTATGATAATACATTTTAGCTGCATTTTATGTATAAATACATGTATTATTATTGTTGTTATGGTCTCAGCCAGCCAGGCCATAACAACATGTAATCAGGAACGCTGTCTCAAAAGCCATTCTCCTGGGAAAGTAGATACAGTAAACACAAAGATCGATGTCATGAAGAAAAGCAGGAACTTGAAAGGTGCATAAAAATATCAAAAGAAATAGAGAAGAAAACAACAATTTTCTTCTACAACTCCCAACATGCACTGAACTGTGCCTGTGGCCCCATATTTTTATCATATTACTTCATGTAACTAAAGTCCATTGTTTGTGCTTCCATCTCTCTATCTCTCTCCCTCTCTCTCCAAATTTCACTACTAATACTACCAACATATTATGATTATGATGATGATGATAAACTGTTATTATTAATAATATAATTGCATCTCAATGTATCACTATTCATTATATTTATATTTTTATGACAACAACAGTCTCTCTCTCTCTCTCTCTTCTCTCCCCTCTTATCCACTCATTTCTCCTCTCCTCCATTATTCTCCTCAAGTCAAGGCAGATGGGCGCCCACACTGATTCCAGAAACTTGCTGTAGTCACTCACTCATAGTAAACTCACTTGAATACTATAATAATAATAATAATAATAATATTGATACTACTACTACTACTAGTAATACACTTTATTCATATAGCACTTTAAAAAACGGAAGTGCTTTGACTGAAAAGCAAGCAAAGTAAATAAAAACTTGAACAAATAAAAGCAGTAATATGACAATCAAATATTAATTTGGTCCAATTTTGAGTGAAAATGGCAGAGCAGATGTTTTGGTTGCAAACCTAACAATGCTCTACTTGGCTCTACTATTGCTCTACTACTTACTTGTATGCAAGAAGAGCTATAATTCATCCTGCACATTGAGGCCTCCATCATGAAATACAATGCACAACAAAAGACATAAAACAGTTTATATTTTGTTACATGTGTAAAACATTACATACAACAAAAAATACTATGAATATACACATTTCACTTAATAGTAACATGCCATCGCCCAAAGATATCAGTAATCATATCTTCAGTTTTAGAGCATTCCATTACTTCTGACTATACGTGTTGGCAGCTCTGTGCGGTAAACACATTTCCCATTAGTCTGCATGAAGGTGACTGTCATCTTATGCTCAGTGACCTGGAAGTAAGCCACGCCTCCTATTGTGTGATTGACAGGACTGGAGTAGAGCTGCCAGGACTGAGGAACACTGTCCTTGTGAGTGGTGTCAGGATCGCTGACCACCCCACTCCCACTGACTACATATGAGCTCCCATCATCCTCTCTGATGAACTGTTAAAAATACAGAGACAGACAGCATTAAAGGCATCAATGTTGCGCTCAATTAGACCAAGATACAGCGACAAAATTCATTAAAGGTTCAGTGTGTAAGATTTAGGTGAAAGGGAGCAGAAACTGAATACAAAGTAATCCTAGTGATGTTTTCACTAGTGTGTTTTATCTAAATTGTACGATTGTTGTTTTCTTAGAATGAGCCATTTATATTTAAATACTTTATATTTACATGGGGAGCAGGTCCTCTCTACAGAGGCCGCCATGTTTTTACAGTAGTAAAAACTGGACAAACTAAATGCCTCTTGAGTTTTTATGACAAGTGAAGGCTGCCACAGGTACTCTTTCATGTTTGGAAGAGGAGGGTAAGATGAGGGGTATTCAGCTGCAACATGAAGCTGCGCAGTATAAGTAGGAAGTATAATTCAGGAAGACTTTCTCATAAACCGTTCCTGGCAGAGGCCGTCCACACAGAGCCCAGTTCTGCCGGAGGTTTCTTACACCTGGGAGTTTTTCCTCCCGGCTGTTGCTCATGCTTGCTCGGTGTGGAACAAGTTGGATTTTGTGTTTCTTCTTGGACTTGGACTTTTGTGCAGCACCCTTAGACAACTGCTTGTTGTGATACCGTGCTAAATAAATTTGAAATTTGAAATATTAAATTACTCACAAATCTATCTCTCTATATATATTTCTTCTTATTAATCAGCTGATTGTGGGCATTTTGAATGGCCATTCAGATATTGCCACAATCTCATCCAGCCAGTCGTGCGGTTGTGATCAAATTTGAAATCCTTTCTCCTCTCTCCGGCAGTCAGCTGTCATTAGTGATCCGCTGTAACTCCCCTTCAACCCAATCTCCTCCGGTTTAATCCGAAGCCATGGTCCAGTCCAGCAGAGTCATTCATAATTATTTCTCCATCAACCCCTCTGATGCCGATGACATCACATAGGGGTCAACATGCCAAAAGACTTAATTGCATAGAAATAAAAAAATGTATTCAACTGTCAAGTTAAAGTCTCTCCTGATTGAACTGTTCTCATATCAACCACTTGTTTCCAATCTTATTTCATTGTAGGGCTTTATGCAGCACATTGATTCCCTCTTACAATGACACACACATATTGACAATCAACACATCTGTATGCTTAGACTGCAACACTCACGTTGCACAGTAGATTCCTCTTGCTCCAACGTGTTTTACAGACACACAGATCACTTCATAATGTTGAGGTAATTATAAAATTAAATATAAAACCATATCATACAAGTGGTAGATGAAGTTACCAGATATTCCATCACAGTGTATCATTCTATGTTATTGTTTCCATCTTTTCAATCCCCCCTCCCTTTCTGCTTCTGTTGTGCAGTGACTTTAGTTTTTTTACGGTCATTTTGTGCCATACAGACTTGCATAGTGAAGATAAGGCTTACAGTGTACCATTCTTAATGCTGTCATTACTCAGTAGCCATCACATTGTGCAATCATTTACTTCATTGAGATAAGTTGAAGCCAATTGTTGGACTGTGAGTTATACTACTGCAGGAAAAACAAATGCTCATCTTCCTGGAACAATATGTCAACACTGTGCTCATATAAAATAAATAAGATTTCATCTTTATGACTAATTATATTGACCAGTAATATCTGTTGAAACAAAGTATCATTTAACCCAATAACTATCTGGATGGTTTCTAATTTTTGGAAATGTATAAAACCTGTGATTGTGTAATGTGGGCACATGCCAGTCTTGGTGCCAGAAAATGATGCAAACTAGCTTTGAACTATCAACAAGTACAGTCTTTGTAGCACCCACTAGTGAATGCCACCTCCTGTACAGAGAGGGGCAATCTTGCACATACTCTTCTCAAACACAGTGTGATAAGTGGGATATGAAAAAGAATAAATAACTGTCAAAGAGACAGACAGACAAATAACAAAACACTGAGATACACTTCCTTGATGAATCTATGTACACATGATATTTTTTATGATTGAGCGTGCACTCACTTACATACCTGCAGATTGTGGTCATGGCCAGACAAGTACACAGTGACTCTGTATTTCTTCAGCAGGGGCCTCAGTCTGTTGACCAGACAGGATGTTGGTCCGTGATGGCCGATGGACCAGACAGGATAATGACCAGCCACCACAACATAGGCTGATCTGACACATGTCATACATACTGGCACTTCAGTTAAAAGGCAACAACAAAACAAAATGTAACTGTATCACATCTTAGAGAACAACCACAGTTCTGTCTCATTTGCTTCTGTTTCTGTATGTTAATTGAGAGTGGCATGATGATGCAGAAATCGTTTGTATTTAGTGCCGTGCAAAAATATTATAATTCATAACATGCATAATACAATCATGCACATAGCAATGACTCCAAACATATAGCCTTATACAGATTTATCAAGAACTATCTTCACAGATAAGAGAAACAAATAGCTCTTCACATCATCAAGTTATTTTTTGACAGCATGACGTAACAGAGGAATGTTTTTTGAGCAATGTTGCAGACCATCAAACACATTTTAATATAAGGTAAAGACAATGTGAGTACATCATTGGATTTATTGAAAGGAAAGAGTTAATCTAAATCCCCCATTGAAAGGTAATCCACCCCAAAACCTAAATACTGTTCTATTTGCAATAACTTTAAGTCTTTTACATCCCTGTGGAGGAATTTTTGAACCATTGCCGTTGCAGGACTTTTTAAAATCCAGCACATAGGTTTTTGAGCATGAACTGTACATTCATGCTGTACTCTAAAGTCTTGCCACAGCATCATAACCGGGTTCAAGTTGAGAGCTAACATTTGGTGTTTGTCCTGATGCCAATGGAAGTACGTGCTCAGGACATTATGTGTTGCTCTACAAATTGTTTGGAGTGTCCAGGCAGTTGTATTGGCAGTTTGCTACTGCATGGCGTGAGTTTGGTTGCTTTGCAGCTTGTTTTTTCGAATTTAACTGTTGCTTGTGGGTATCGTTGTGTCATTGCGAAGTTGTGGTCTCCCTGTTGTTAAAAAAAATACACTGTGTGTGTGTATGTGTGTGCAGAGGTGATAAAAGCACACACATTCTTTACTCAAGTAGAGGTACAGATACTTGTATTAAAAATAACTTGAGCTGAAGTTTAACCACTGTTTCGGCTTCTTTAACCAAGTAAAAGTATAAAAGTAAAGGTTCTGAAATGTACTTTGACTTCTTTAACTGAACTACTCTTACTTCAAATAAAGTAAAAAACAATTCACTAAAACGGAGGGTTAAAGCAAAGATTTTTGAGCATGAAAAACTGTCCACAAGAAAATGAGTACAATGTATTGAATGAAGTATTTTCTTAAAAGGTCCAGTGTATAAGACTTAGGAGAAAGTGATCTATTGGCAAGAATTGAATATAAAATAATCCACCAGTGGGCAATCGTCAAAATTGTACAGATTGAACAGAATGGGCCCTGCTATATTTAAATACTTCATATTTACATCAGGAGCGCGTCCAAACTGGGCAAACTAAAGCTTTTGAGTTTTTATGTCAGCTGAAGTTCACCACAGGTTCTACTTCCCACCTCTGAGAGTGTTTATGTACATGTGATATTCATTAGCGATATTCACTGCCACTAGATGTCGCACTAGCAGCAGTATCTCAAACCATAGCAAATGTGGAGGTAATCCTGTAATTCTCCATTTACTTTAATTAAATCTCAATAGGTATATGTTTATATCAGTGATGTAAGTGTGGATATTTCAGTGGATAGGAACATTTTTATTAAGAGCACCTGCTAAAATGCAAAAATTAGACTTTTTTTCTTTTAATTTTTTATTTGACCAAACAACACCTAGCATAATATAAGGAGATTCACTTGGGGGTTGGGGGTGAGGTGGTTGCTAGGCACTGCCATTATCTGAAATTGTGTTTGTTTTGTATTGTTTTTAATGTTTTTTTCTATTGTTATGTTCATCATTCATGTGATTTGTTACTCGCTCTTGAAACATCACTTAAATTCCTATCAAAACATAATAATGAATAATTGAAAGCTGGTTGACTTGTATGTAAGGTTTGAACACAGTGGCTCACCTGCTGCTGGCCAGTTTAGATGTGATCCAGTTCCACTGGCGATCTGCTGCTCTGGAGTCCTCTGGTCCTGTAGGCTGGGTTTGGTCATAGGTGTTTCCACATAACACCACTGTGTCAATCATCAGTATGCTCACTGACATGTTTGTGTGTGGGACATTAAAATTAAGGTCATAATAGAGACCAGGGTAATTCCTGCAGACAAAAAAAAAGACCTGATGATATATTCATAAAAAATGTGCAGCAGGGAGATATAAAGTATGGACACCTTGACATACAAGTAAGATTTTTGTGCAGCAGGGTCATTTTTGTGTCATTTCTTTTTAAAATGCAGTCTAAAGAGGAATAAAGGCATGCATGTTTTCTTCCAGGAGGTTTTCTCAAAGTACTCTAAAGGTTTTTATTTTTGTATTGTTTTAGCTAATACAGGTTTCTGCCAGCCCAGCAAGTCCAAAAAATAAATGTTAGATGATGACTGATGAACAGAAGGGTGGGTCAATGTTTGCAGAACATTTTAAAAGAAAACATGAAAAATGTAATTAATGTGGATTAATAGAAATGCTTTATCTGTCTTCATGTTTACACTTTTCATTCATCCCTAGTTACGTTTCTATTGAAACCATTTATTAGGAGGTAGAGCATTCAGCTACCAGGCTCCTCTCCTGTGGAACCAGCTCCCACTCTGGGTGCGGGAGGCAGACACCATCTCAGCATTTAAAGTTAAACTTAAAACGTTCTTTTTTGATAAAGCCTATAGATAGTTCTAGATCAGGATGTCCCAGGAAATCGGTAAAAAGTCTCCAGTTGGTCCAAAATGCTGCAGCACGAGTGCTGACAGGAACTAGATGGAGAGATCATATTACTCCTGTCATAGCTTCTCTACATTGGCTCTCTGTAAAATTCAGAATAGATTTCAAAATCCTGCTCCTCACATTTAAAGCCCTCAACAATCAAGCCCCTTCATATATCAAAGAGCTCATAACACCACATTATCCAAATAGATCACTTCGTTCCCAAAACACAGGCTCTCTTGTGGTTCCAAGAGTCTGTAAGAGTAGAACAGGAGGTAGAGCATTCAGCTACCAGGCTCCTCTCCTGTGGAACCAGCTCCCTCTCTGGGTTCTGGAGGCAGACACCATCTCAGCATTTAAAGTTCAACTTAAAACGTTCCTTTTTGATAAAGCCTATAGTTAGTTCTGGATCAGGTGAGTCCTGAACCATCACTTAGTTATGCTGCTATAGGTCTAGACTGCTGGGGGAACTCCCATCATGCACTGAGCACCTATCCACTTCTCTCTGTCTCTCTGCCCCCCCACATTCATTCTTTTATTTATTTTATTACATGTCAATGACTATTTCACTTTGTACTCCCATAGTCTCTCTCATTTCAGATATCTCTGACCCCAGAACCTCAGGACAACAACTTTTACTATTACTAATTACAATATCGCAGTAATTCATTATGATATCAAATGTGTCTGTTAATATAATAATTAATAGTCTTTACACTGTTGTTTACATTTTAACTAGTCAGATCTGATACCCGATGGCGCTCAAGTGTCCCCAGTCTTTCTCGCCCCCCTCTCGCCTACTTGCCCCTCCCCACTATCCCTCTCTCTTCTCTCCCATATTTTCCACCCATCTCTCATCTCCTTCCCCCGTTTTCTCTACTCACCCCAACCGGTCAAGGCAGATGATCGCCCACATTGAGCCTGGTTCTGCTAGAGGTTTCTTCCTCTTAATGAGGGAGTTTTTCCTCTCCACAGTCGCCAAAGTGCTTGCTCATTGTGGGAACTGTTGGGTTTCTCTATATTTTGATCTTAAGGTCTTGACCTTCTATGTAAAGTGCCTTGAGATAATGTATATTATGATTTGGCGCTATACAAATAAAATTGAATTGAATTGAATGTCTGTATTGTATTTGTATTCTTTACCATCGTTGGGACACATCAGAGTAAGCCATCTGAGCTGAGATGTTGCCCTTGTGGTCATGGTTTCCACCGACCAGGTACCATGGGATATGTAGTAAAGATGGCTGAGAGAAGACCCTTTCAAATGTGTGCTGTGGATAGGAAACCATATTTTTTTTCTTTAAATTGGAAATACACTGGAGTAAATAAATAGCATATTCACCAGGCTTGATCAGGAATCATGCTGTCCAGCATTGAAAGCATTTGAAGACAAAACAAATGCACAGGGGATGAATATAACACCACTACAACAAAATTACTGCATCTACATTTTCCCATGTTGCAATTCAATCAAACGAAGATTGTAGCGGGTGGCTTATAGATTTCAGAAAGACTCACATCTTAGGACATCAGAAAATTCTATAATATGCAAGAAACATGTCATTGTTTCCATCCTCATATTTAGTTGAGTCTATGATATAAAATGATTCTTAACACTGTGAGGCAAATGTAAAACTAATCCTAAAACATGTCACAAAAATATAACATGTATTAACATTGCAGTGACTTGTAGACTGATCCCTGAAGAACACAAAGCAAAACCAACAGCAAAAGAAATGTCTACAGCTCAATGTTGAGATTTAATCCTAACATCGCGTGTTAGCAGCTATGGTTGTGGAACCTGAGACTCTTACAGAACAATCTGTAATTGGTCAATTGACTGTCTATTTATTTAGCTTTTCTTGTCTTATCTAACAAAGGACTTTACAATACAAGTTACATTCACCCAGTCACACACACATTCATGCAGCACTTCTAAGCCCTTGCTACTCCTTTTTGGATGGAAAATGAAATGGTTATGTTAATATATGTTACAGAAAATGTATGTTGTCAGGTGTTTTGTTTTTTATACTACTTATGTTACTGAAATTGATTTTATATTTTTTTTGGACAATTTTATTTTGTCCTTTAAAAACATTCAAAACAAACTGAACTATGTCCAGTGCTTTTCCCATCACACTGTTCATACACTAAGGGCACAGGTGTCAGGGGTAATTTGGGGTTCAGGATCTTGCCCAGATGTTGGCATGCAGACTGGAGGAGATGGGGATCTAACCACCAACCTTCTGGTGAGTGGACGACCCGCATTACCTCCTGTTGCCTTTTACAGTTTGAGCTTCATCATTCAAAAACATGTCTCCCCCCCTTAGTGTGTTTGCTTTGTGAGCTCACCTTGAAGCGGGGGTCTTCCAAATTCTTGACACCACTATAGTAAAAGTGATCTCCCAGGCTTAGGACAAAGTCCACTCCCTCAGTCTGGGCCAGACTGTCCACTTCTGCAGCAACAGCCTCCTCATGAGGAGTGTAGTATGGAGGCACTGGTAAACCACCCCAGTCAGCAAGTACAGCAAAATGCAGAGCAGCTAATGAAATCAATAGAGAATCTGTTCTCACAGCAGTTTGTAATGTTTCAACAGACACGTCCTGTCCTAAGGAAGTAGCTCTCTGATGGTTTCACACTTCCTAAAAAATGTATGCTGACAAGTTTGACAAGAACCTACAAGGTTATAGTGAAATCAGTGTTCATTTATTTTATAGCTCGATCTTCATATGTTTGCCTTCATCACAGGACATTAAACATTCAAAGTATCTATCAGTAAAATGACTTGTGTTTGCTTATATGGTTGTGTCTGGTGTCTCATGAGCAGACTGAGTATAGTAGCCTACCTTGTTCAAGAGTTTGAAGAGGATACCAGCAGGTAGAGAAGCAGAACAACAGCAGCACACACTGCAGTCGGTCCATAACTCCAGGTCTAACTGAACATCGGTTTTGTTTGTTTGCACTCTGCTCTAACGTCAAACACGTCTCAGCAGTTAACAGGTTGACTTCCTGTATGACTAAATGAGTGACTCACAGTTTCACTTGTCATGTTTCATAGGGCACAATCACAGCTTGGAAAATTTAAAGGTGTGAAGACACACAGATCACAAGGTGCTTTTTAACCCTAACTGCACCTGTCAGTGTCTTCATGTACCCACAGTATCCCCAGAGTGTGGTAGAACAAGACAAGCAGGTAGCTTCTTCCTCATTCCTTTTTGAACGGAAAATGAAATGTTTATCTTTGTTAATTTATGTTACTGAATATTTACGTAAGGCTCTTAGAAGTGTCAAAGTAGTGTTTAGCACTTATAATTATATACTGCCTGTAAATTAACTATTTTGGTTGCTCTAGAAGGTTTTTAGGATAATAAACACAAGTTTTTTTATTTCAAATTAGAGCTAAAGAGCCATGATAACCAATCTCTTGTTTAGTGCCATGCAGTGAGTGACTTTTGACATAGCAGACCTTCATTAACAACACTGAGTCAGTTCCCAACTTAATGGGAAATAAATCTCTGTTGGGAATATACCTCACCTTTGTTAGAAGAACTACTGTGATAGTGGATGTCATTAGAGAAGCACATCAGTCAGACAATAGATCATAGACTCACTTGCCATCTTTCTCACACCAACAAAACAAACCACTGACACACAAGGAAAACAGACCACTTTATCAAAACTTCTACATTTTATCGTTTAGTGATCTTAAAAGTACAGTGTGTAGAATTTAGTGATTTCAAGTGTTGAAATTGCACGTTGCAGCTGAACACCCCTCACCTCACCTTCCCCTTCCAAACATGAAAAAGAACCTGTAGCAGACTTCAGTTGTCATAAAAACTCAAAAGGTGTTTAGTTTGTCCAGTCTGGACTAATGTAAAAAACATGGCGGCCTCCGAAGAGAAGAACCCTCGATGTAAATATAAAGTATTTAAATATAAAGAACCTTTTCTGGGGTAAAGAAAACTACAATTCATACAATTCAGATGAAATGAACTACTGAAAACATCATGAGGATTATTCTACATTAAATTTCTGCCAATAGTTCCCTTTCACTTAAATCTTACACACTGGACCTTAACTGCATGTTTATCCATATAAAACCATGGGCACAACAAAGGCTCCTTCTTCATATTTTCTTAACATGGTCAGTGTACATGTAGTAGAGTGGCAAAACAGAAACAGGCAGAGTAAAGACTGAGAGGTTGAGGAAGGATCTTTCATACATTTTTACCAGTCTCAAGCTACAGTATTCATGTAAAATCAGTTATTATAATTTTCCAATGTTCAAAAACTTTTACATCCGTCCACCAAAGAAATGTATTAGATTTTAACAGGAATTCATATAAATGCAATTAGACAGTAGTGAGATTAAAATAAGAATCATTAATAAGAATATTAATGATTAAAAAAAAATCACAAATTTGATGAGATGAATCTCATCTTGAAAATTAAGGTCTTATGATCAACCATTGGTTCTCATAGGAACATGATTTAAGAACATTTTTAAGAATTTAGAACCTTTTCCTCTTGATTGACTTTAGACAATGCCCTGCCTCTACTGTACAGTACGGGCATAACAAAGTGAAAGAAGAAACACTTTTGTATAATCACTCCACATTTGTATGCTGAATGGCATTCTCTTCCCAAAATGGTCCACATGTGGTCAACATGTTGACCTTGGATAATATGAGAAATGTACCCTCTTAGAGAATCCCCTAATTACAGAGATTTCAATAATGCGATTGAGGTACTTTTGAGGGTAGTGCGACCCAACCTAATGTCCACAGCACCCTGGCAGCTACATCGCATTGTGTCATTTTACATGTAAGGTTCCTCAATGACAATTGCACAGTGACATGACAAGCACCCATAATTTATAATAGCATTATTTTCAAAATACAAAGTGACTGGAGAGTGCTGCACTAGTAGCAGAGGTGTCCCTAGTCTGTGCCCCAACAACTGCAATGTTCTGTTTCTTTTGGAAAGTTCAAATTATCAACACTGAATGCCTCTGGACTGACATGTTCCAGTAGCTTCTGACAGACATCCAGGACGCTCATATGTAGGTAGGATGGTCACACATTAGGGATACACATGCGGTACCACAAATCAGACAAAAATGCTGTCCTTCCACTAGACTGAGTTTATTCAAGAGGCTCGCCACCATGCTACAGTAAGCATTTGAAAGCTGCAGTCTACACTTGCTGTCTGTTACTCTTTGTCCTGTAGCTACGGAAGCTGAGAGTGGGAGTGATTAACTATTCTTTTGGTCCCCTAATATACATGCTTCCTGCCTGACCATTACATTATCTTGAGATAAATGGGGTGCATATTATGATCAAATGATTAAATTTTACTGCCAGTTTCTGGAGTTGTGACAATTATTCCCATGTTAATGCATTCAGGATAACACCTTCCTTACTTAATGGAATATCCAAGTGCTTTTTGGATAATAACTGTGGAGCATTTTAATGAGAACCTACATGGCAGTAGTATCCTGCATTTAAGTATCCCCATGTGATATCCTGTGAAGGATACTGCACTAGATACAGTGGAACATGAAGCCTCAAAGATTACTGTGGTGTGTTCTCTCTCCACACTACTTTACTGTGCGTTACCATTGTACCGTATGTCTACCAGATATGACTGCATATACAGAGATGACCAAAATGGTTCAGCATACCTTCATCTTCATTCAATAATTTGAGGTGTATGTAAAATACAACAGATGTTAACTATAATTTACAGGTGTTTTATAATCACATTGAACAAATCCAAGGTTAGATAGAGTGATGCTTTAAATTAAAACAAAGAAAGAAAACAAGGCATGATAAAACTGTATTTTCTACTTTGAGCTAGCTAGCTTTCTAGTTTAAACTTCTGTCTTGAGTGCAAAGAATTGATGGACTAGTTTTGTGAGCAGTTATGAGCCAAATTCCACGGTTTCCTCTGTGATGGGCCTGAACTCGTAGTTTCCTCTCCCGTCCATGTGGAGATAATACTACATGACAGAGAAAAGAGGAATGTCGGTAAGTACACAATTAGGCCCTGTAAGTCACACACACTTCTTTCACAATATTGAAGTAAACCTTATTCAAACTGAGCCATGTCAGTTTAATGAAGTATCTATAATTTTATTTCAAACTCAAGAGAACCAAAAGAACAAAGTACACTGTATGATGTGGTCGCCACACACATTCATAGTCTGATTGATACCAATGCAAGTGAGATATGTTTTACCACTGACATACTGTAAGTGCAGTGAGTATGCTTAGTTAAGAGTTCTGACTTTAACATGAGAAAGGTATTACTGCATGCACATACAGCAATCTGATTATTTGAAGTTCCTTTCCAATATAAATATCTGTATTGGCCAAGAGAAGCAGGACATTTTCTGTTATTAGTATCAGCTCAAAAAATAAATCATATTGTGCACCACTAACTAGAAGCTAAATCTGCTCAGAGGGGGAGACTGAAAATAAACTGTGGTGGAAGTAATATTTGCTGCAGTAGTATAATGATTTCATGTGACAGCACAGAAAGATGGAGAACACTGGGTCCTTACCTCATGGTGCTTCCACAAAGACTTTCTGTGAGACACTGTGAACAAGCTGATTCCCACCTGTGAATTAAAGATAACAAAACTGCTGCTGATACCATACCAGATCATATATTCAACTGTGAGTCACAAAGTGATTGAGAGATTTTCATTTTCATAAACAAATACCAACAAAAGTTGTGCCCTAAAGCTGCTTCTGCATGATAATGTTTCATAATTTTTTTAACTCTGTCGAAACATCACAATTTACTGATGGATTTTTTTTTGCATTGTTTTGGTATTTGTTTCACTGTGTGAACTGCAGCTGACAGAATAATTTAGGTTTGGTTTGTTGCTGGTTTTAATGAACAGTTATATACACAGAGCAAGTCCTCATGTAATGTCAGGGAGTATGTAAAACAGCAACAACCATTAAGAAATAATTAACTAAGCTGACATAAAACATATTAACAGACTATCCTTTATGGAAGATGAATGTCTTCACAACACCAGTCATTTCCACATACTTCATGACAGAGTGATGTCAAACTAGGTCTAAGTGAAAACATCACTTATTTCTTTTTGCTCCCTGACTACAAAAGTGTGCTTGAGTTTATCACTCAAGTAAGCATGTATAATATGGCTTCGGAGAGATGTGCTATATTTGTGTGTATGATGAGTTGCATAGGATTACCGTCCTGCAGTGGCTGTAGATGTAATCCTCCACATCCACACTGACTGCACTGGTGCACTCATCCAGAATAGCAAACTGGGGTTTATGGTAGAACAGTCTGGCCATCTACATACATGAACAGAAACATCCCCACATTGCTCACATCAGAATCATTAACAAATAAAGAAGTCCAGTATTTGTCTGTGCTGATGGATCAGCTCATTGTAATGATTCAATTTTAATTCAGTTTCATTTGTAAAGTGCCAAAAACCCAACAGGCATTATCTCAAGGGACTTTCATATTAATGTTGAGACCCAATGATCGTCTTTTGACTCTTGGGTGGGGTTAACCAAATCTTAATCTGAAACCACACTTTGTGTGTGTGTTTGTGAGTATGAGCTGTGTCAGTTGCCCCACCACCACTACCAAAATGGATGGGTCATCTGTCATGTGTTACTAGTAAAGTAAAAAAATCATGTTTCCTGTACTGCCTGTTGACAGGAGTGGGTGAGTCCTTACAGCCATCCTCTGCTTTTCTCCTCCACTGAGAACGTCCATCCAGTCCTGGACTGAGTCCCAGCTGCCCTCCCGGTCCAGAATGTGTCCCAGCTGAACATTGTCCAGGTACTCCTTCAAAACCTAGACACATGCAGACAGAGTAAATTGTAAGTTCTTAGAGACACACACAGTGATGGAGGTGAACGGTGTGGGAGTGTGTTGTGTCCACCTGATCAGAGATGCCTTTCTTCCGCTGTTCTTCATAGGTGTCAGGGTAAATGACTTGATCCCTCAGAGAACCCAGAGTCATGTAGGGTCTCTGGACAAACAGCAGTCAACCAAGTGAAACGTATGATAACAGGGTTTGATCAATTACTTTTTTTTTGAATTTAGTAGGATTCATTGAACTTTGCATGTGTGAACAAAAGTTCACAGTTTTTTTTTTTAATGGGAGAAATATTTGATTATATTTGCAACCTCAGTCTCTTGTTTGGCTAAAATAATTGGCTGGTACTAGCTTATCACTAATGATTCACACAATTAAAGGCATTATTAATCTTTAAGTATCTGTTTTTGCTTCATGAATCCAGGATCAGTTTGCCGCCGAAACACATTTTTCTTTGTCAAACTTAATTTCCCAAACATAAATCAAATTGTTACTAAAACATAAAGCTGGCACATAGCTGGGACTGAGGGAGTTTTTCTAGGTGTTAATGATGACTATTTACCTGTGGAACATAGAACAGCTTTCCTCTCTCAGGTTTTGTCAGTTGTCCGCCAAACAGAGGCCACAACTTAAAAAGAAGTGTAGAGATAAAAAAATAAGTGCATCACATGCGCTGTACTAATAAAACGATTATATTACGATTTCCAGTCTTTACTAACTGGAAGGTTTCTCACCTCTCCAAGTACTCTGAATAGAGAGCTCTTTCCACAGCCATTTGGTCCACAAACCAGGACATTGGTGCCTGACCTCACCTTTAGACCCCAGAGAAACAACAACAGGTATAATACAACATTATAGAGAAACTTGTATTCATATTAGTAAAATCATGGTACATGTTTGAGAAGCTTAACTAAAATTCAAGTTTTTCAAGCTAAGTCCTTCAGTCCACTTATTATTCAGTGACATGACAAAGACATGAATATGAAAGATGAGAGCTGTACCTCAAATGTGAGGTCCTTTATGAGGATGTCACCATTGGGTGTTGCTAGTGGGGTGTGGTCAAATCTGCAAAAACAAAAAAAAACAAAAATCTGAGTTCATTAAGAAAAAAGGAAAAAGCTGATATATTAAAGTGACAAATAACAGACTTACTTAATGGTGTTATCTCTGTTGATAATTTGACCACTTCCTGGCACCAGTTTGACTTTCTCTGCAGTACCTGTTTCTGAGGAAAATGTAAGAAAAATCAGTTAAGCTTTTTGGCTGCAAAGCTCCATTTATATGTGATGAAAACGTATTTATCTGACATATTTCTATGTGATAAAGAGTCATGTGTACCCTTGTCTTGCTGGGAAACCATGGTGCGCTCATATTTGCCAGCATTCAGTTCTTTCAGGACTTTCATGAGTTCTGTAATGCGAGAAGTGAATCTGTGGCAACATACACATGAAAAAGACAAATTTGAATTAGAACAGATAGGAGTTCTGTCTTATTTGGAAGGAATGATATTTCATTCACGCCGAACACACAAGATAATATAAGACGTTCTACAGGAAGATCAGATTTACTGACATTTAAAAAAGAAAACTAAAATAAAGTCAGAAGCAACAAATGGTCGTCATTATAGAATAGCCACAAAGTATCTGTTACCAAACCTATTTTCTATGTTAAATTGTGTTGTTTGTGTAACAGTAACAGGGCTGAATACATTCATCTGGCCACATATCTAATGCAGACAATGGGGCCTGGGTGTCACTCTTTAGCTTGAAGTTGTGTTCAGTGTCTCATTAATTATTCAAACTGTGGCAGCCCACCTCAGTCTTATTTATTATGTCAGTTTCATAATGATAATACATTTCAACACTTCTCATAACGTACAAGATCTCAATATCAATATTTTGCTCAGTTGATTCATGTGTGCATCGGTGTTGCTCGCTCGCTCTCTCTCTCTTGTTTTTATCAATTTTAAAAAATCTAACAGACTGTGGTGCCAGTGGGCGAGTTATGTAACGGGTATGTGTCTGAACACTGTTTAGGTACTGTGGGGGCCTAACACACACCTTATCTACCTCATCCAGGAGATTCAATCCTGCCAGAATCTCAAAGTCTTTTTTTTTTTTTTTTTAAATATTCCACAACTGCAGCCCTTGCTCTGTTTGTCTCATTCAGTTCCAATATCAGTATCTGCTTGGAATGTGATTAGTTGTACCACTAAGTGCCAAAGTGCTTGCTCATTGTGGGAACTGTTGGGTTTCTCTATATTTTGATTTTAAGGTCCTGACCTATGTAAAGTGCCTGGAGATAATGTATATTATGATTTGGCGCTATACAAATGAAATTGAATTGAAAAAATAGAACTGAAGTGTCCCGATGCATGCTTGTGTAATTTACGACTCAAGATGAGTTACCACTGAGTATGTGCAGCCATGTACTTTTTTAAAAAGAATTAAGGGAACACTTGAGTCAAACTTCAAGGATATCAATCTGTCCATTTAGGAAGCACAGGTGAAAACAAAAAATGGAGAGGCCAAAGCAAGACTACCCTCAAAAAGGGAATGATTTTAGATGTGGTGGCCACAGACAGCGGCTCTCTCCTTATCCTTCCTGACTGATTCTTCTCTAGTGTTGTGTTCTGCTAGTTTCCTTGTCACTCTAGAAGGGCATCTACCCAGCAGCAGGACCAGTACCTGCTCCTTTGCGCAAGGAGGAACAGGAGGAGCACTGCCAGAGTTCTACAAAATGACCTCCAGCAGGCTACAGGTATGCATGTTTCTGACCAAACTGAGCATATCATCCACCATGACCAGTTTGGTGGTGGGTCAGTGATGGTCTGGGGAGGCATATCCTTTAAGGGTCGCACAGACCTCCATGTCATAGCCAGCGGTTCCTTGACTGCTGTGAGGTACCAGGATGAAATCCTCAGAGCGATTGTTAGACCTTATGCTGGTGCAGTGGACCCTGGGTTCCTCCTGGTGCAGGACAATGCCCGACCTCATGTGGCCAGAATGTGTAAGCAGTTCCTGTATGATGAAGGTGTCTATGCCATTGACTGGCACTCACGTTCCCCTGACCTAAATCTAATTAAGCACCAATGGGACGTTATGTATTGTGCATTCGACATCGCAAAATACCTCCACAGACTGTGCAGGAGCTCATTGATGCCCTGAACCAGGTCAGGGAGGAGATCCCCCAGGACATAATCCGGTGTCATCAGGAGCATGCCCAGATGTTGGGAATGCATATAGGCACGTGGATGCCATACACACTACTGAGTCAATTTATGAGTTGCTGGATCATCCTGTGATTTCTATTTTTTACTCTCATTTTTCAGTGCAGTTTTGAATCAAGCCCTCAACTGGTTGATGATTTTGGTTTCCACAGCTCTAGTCTACAGTGTTATAGAGCTAATGTAAACAAAACAAATAGACAATTGCATCATCCATCTGTGCAATATCTGGCCTGCCAGATGGTTTTGGTAATTTTTTTTTTTTTGACACCATATCAGACTAAAACAGACATCCAGGTTTCTTGTTCAGTGAGAGAAGTAAGCTGTAGCTTTTTGTGCCATGATTTTAAATCTGAGCTGAAATGGTGTAGTGTTGTTGCACATTTCTGCTTTTAACAATCGTGATGGTCACAAATAAGACAGACTGGTTTTGAACTGTCCTTCAGAAGATTTAATATGCCCCGTCTTGATTGATAATTTTTTCGCTGTCTACCTTTTTTTCTGTCTACTGCCATGTTTTCTTGTACTCACTTGTTTTTGTGCCCATTTCTATGACCACATCTATTTATTTAGTTTTTTTTATAATCACTTTTTAAGATTTTTTGGGTTAATTTAGTTCTATTCTATAATACCCACCCTGAGAGGCGGGTCATCTCTCGGCCAGCCAGTACAATCCTGCCCAGGGCCTGGGACAATCTGAGGAGCATTCTCCCACTCTGGTAGTAGTCCTGCAGGTCAAAAAGTTTACATTAGTAAAAACTCATAATTATTTCAAACCAAGATTTGTGGTGACATAAGTGTTTTGTTTTTTCCCAAGCAATTTGTGTTTTTGTCATTTAAAGAAGATGTCACAAGAATTATTTATTATTAGATGCTTATCATTATTTATTATTAAGACTACCTTAAGCTGTGTGCTTATGGAGCTCTTTGTGCTGACTGCTTTGAAAGGTATATGCTGCATTAACACACATGCAAGGCATAACAATTTTACTTGTGATTAAAAGTTTCTTTTAAGTTAAAATCCAAAGGGACATAAACTGTACTGCTTGCCATAAAAGATGCATTTCTATTTTTAAGTTCCACGTTTTAATTTGCTACCAATAGGCATGTGACAAAGCAGACAATCTACATCTGACTGATTTTGACCAGAAGTCCAATGTGTGTGTGTTTTTTTCTCTAACCTCTAGCAGCTCAGACTGTGTGCTGTGCAGGTGTCGGGGGTGGGACAGGTTTAGGAATGGTCGGCTAACCACCAGGTAGCCCACCACAGTGGCCAGGTCTGCAGAGGAACGAGATGTTAATACATGAAAAAAAAAAATATTCCTGTGAATTTTGTTCATATAATTTGCACAAAAATTCATCAGTTTCAAATTTGCTCAAATTCTACAGAAATCCTCATTATACAGACAGAGACAAGGATGTATTTCACTTGCTCTTGCTATCAAGGTCTGTGTTTCATATAAAAAACATTCTGTACAATTAAAGAAAACTTTTTAAAATTTACATTTTTAAGCATGGGATCCATTTAAATTTGATGAAAATACCAAATCCAATTTTGTTGTAAAGGGAAGCAATGTTTTTTCTGGTTTCTGATTCTAGATATAGGACCTTAATGTTGTTGATTAAACTATGAAATATAAATACTTACACTTGGCAATCATGCTGTCTACAAATCCCATAGAGAAGCGAAAGAAGATGAAGTTATGCAAGTGGTCAACCTGAGAGAGCAAAAAATGTGGAGAAAAACTTTTCAGGTTTTTTTATGTTGATGAAAGGATCAAGTGTAGCTGTTGCATTTGTACCACTACCGGTTAGTTAATGGTTCTCATGCAGATGATTCCCTCCCCCCCAGTCTTGGTCCTTGAGGATAACAAGTTTGTGATATGTGCTTGGCCATGGTTGCCAAGTCTTTTATCTCACAGACCTGGAAAAGGTCCCTCACGCCCTTCTTTCTTTTCACATTGACAAATGTAACTCCCTTTATAGTGGTCTTACTCAGAAATCAATCCACCATCTACAGAATCCTGTAGACCAGCTCATAATGCTGCTGCTCGGTTTACAACATAATCCAAAAAATATAACTATATCACCCCTGTTTAAGCATTCTTGCACAGGCTGCCTGTTTATTTCAGAAATGATTTTAAATGTCTTTTTATCACATTTAAAAACAGGCATGGGCCGGCCCCTCCATGTATTTCAGATCTTTGATTGTTCTACAAGCCTGGACACAGTCTGAAGTCTAGGCCGAAACCAAAGAAGACAGAGCCTTTTCTGTGAGAGCCCCTAAACAATCTGCCAGAAGAGATTAGACTTGCAAATCAGTAACCTGTTTGATCTCACTTCTTGAAACACATTTTTATTAAAAAAAAGCTTTGAGATAATGTTATCTGTTTCTTTTTTATCTTATTTTTCATTCTGATTGTTATATACAAATAACGTTATGCTATTGTTTTTTATAAATCACTCTCCTGACACACAACCACATTAATAAGACATGCTGGCTGTGGTCAAAGGTGATGGAGGAAAATACTGTAACTTGTGCAGTCTCACAACACACATTTGGTCTTTGTGGGAAACACTGCCAAAATGTTACCAACCAGTTTCTTGAATGTGGCATGGATGGTCTGTTTTTCCCTTGTGTTCCCATTGTAGAAGGCAATCTCCTCACTGAAGAGACAAAAAACAAATCAATGTATTGTATTCAACAAATGCACAGTAACAGAGTACTGCTTACTCTTACCTGTTTGTGATGAGGCGAGAGTTTACATAACGGTACTCTCCCTCGTAGCGCTGCTCAATGACTGTCATCTTGCCTATTGGCCTCCTTAGTCTAGTCAGGAACAGACCTGAGATCAACAGGTATGCCATCATGATGGCTGGGCCCTACGTAGGTGAGGGAAGGTAAAGACAATTCATTAATTTCATGTTCAGACTACAGGATGTGTAAAGACCATGCTGACATAAAATCTGTCTTCAGATTGTGGAAAAAACAAAAATAAGTGATGTTTTATTGTTCTGTGAAATTTTTTGACAGCCTTTGTCACCAACAGTATAACCATCTGTTTTGGGTAAACTGAGGAAACCAGGTAAACCCCTTGTATAATTAAAACAAACAAAAATACATATACAATATGACATTTATAGATGGCTTATTAATGGATGGCACTATTGTTCGTATACTCATATACTTAATGAGAACTTGTCTCCCAGTTTCAAAAGGGCTTGTAGAATTTTTTAGGAAGTAATGAAGATCAAGAGATGACATACCACTGGCCCCTTGAAAAGGAGATCATTTGGTTTGGTTATCAAATGTACACAATGCTGTGTAACTGCAGTCTTATTTGCTCAACTAGGCTAAAAATTGGGGAATGGGTGCAATGGAGATGGTCCATGAAGTTACAGAAAGTTACATTTTAATTGTCTGAAATATATGTATCTTGCAATTCAACTGTTATTACTCGTAAAGCTATAATTTTCTTATTGTAGAGGTGTGCATCCTCACTAGCCTCATGATTCAATTAGGATTCAGCAGTCCACGATTTGATTCACAATTATGCTTTTTCGTCAATTACTAAAATAGGTCAGACAAACATGACATGAACTTTATTTAGAAAGTGTTCAATTGAGCCATAATTTACTAAATAAGGCTTTCAATTCAAAATTAGACTACAATAGCAAGTCTATGACAGTGGTCAGTGCTCTCCACACTGATTTCACATTCATTCAGTTTAGACTTGTGTGCTGCACCTATGGCTTAAAAGGACAAACTCTGATTATATCCTTAATGTACATAACTTAGACCAACCTGGAGGCGCACGGCCGTGGCCAAACATATGAAATTTTTTGCCCTAATGTATCAGTGAGGTTGTCATTTAAGTAAGTGTAATATGTGTATTTTTTTATTTGCACTGTGAGGAAGATCCAAAATCTGTTTTTCTTAGGCAAATCTACTTACCTGAGCACCGATGGCACTTGTCAGCTTGAAAATGTACAGACCAATATCCAAGACAGGCTGCAGACAGAAAAAACAAATATTTGTAAATAACACTTATCGATAATAAATGATATACATGTTGAAACAGTATTTACTGCTTGTAATGCCACTTTTTCCAAACTACTGTATACCCGCTAATGCAGACTCCACCCAGTGAGGATGTCCATATATGCAAATTTTCAAAAACACACACCTTGCATGCCCGGCAATTCTAACATTTTCAAAAACATGAGAAGGGTAGTAGACTCTTTCACTGGCCCATTCTCTCTCTACTGGCCCTCTATACTACAGTTGTAGTGTTTGCTGCTGAGGCCATCATTAAGCATGGACTGTGTCATGAATTTTGTGTATACTGCCTGGCACACAGAGCTTAAAAGTACAGTGTGTAGAATTTTGTGATATCTAGTGTTGAAATTACATGTTGCAGCTGAAAACCCCTCACCTCACCATCTCCTTCCAAACATGAAAAATAAACTGTGGTAGCCTTTAATTGTCATAAAAACTCAAAAGGTGTTTGGTTTGTCCAGTCTGGACTAATGTAAAAAACATGGCAACCTCCGTAGAGAGGGTCCCCTCGACGTAAATATAAAGTATTTAAATATAAAGGGCCTTTTCTAGGGTAAATTCATTCATACAATTTAGATAAAATGAACTAGTGAAAAAATTATGAGAATTATTCTTATTAAATTATTAAATTTCCCCTTTCGTCTAAATACTACACACTGGACCTTTCAGTGGTGACGCTCATTTAATTCTGTAACAAAAGGTCACTGTGGAGTATTAAAATAAAATCATGACTTTCTCATTTACTGTGCATCCTAGAAAATTGTCAAAAATTTCCCAGCAGACAGTTAAAGTTAGGTACCTTGCTTAGGTTGGAATAAAGGTCCACCACACTGTTGCAGAACTTCTCCACATCTTGTGTCAGTAGCTGGTCTGCATTGGCTATCCGGTTGTCCAGGTTTCCCATTTTGTAGTAGGTGAAACCTCTGAAGAGGCACAACACAGGTGAAGACTCAAAGAAGACAGGAAACACATGCAATTCTACAGCTGACTGAACAGTCAGAGAACCACAAAATCGCCAGGTAGGAGTTCCAAATAGGTCAAACATGTGATTAATTTAACAATTTCAGTTTTGTCTTTTTTCTCAGAATAACCACTTGATCTTTCCCACACACAGATTAGGTCATTTTTTTCCAACAATTTTATTATTTAATATTTTTTTTAATTTGCTAATAAATTGCATATCACAATGAAACTGTTGAGTCCTGGTCCAATCTCATAAATGAGCCAGAGTTTCAGTTTTTATGTTGGGCAATCTTGGCTTCTCTAAAAGGGTCAGACGAAAATAGTTTAAATGCCAATCACAATTACCCAGATCCCAATATGATGAAGTTATTATCAAATAATTGGATATGATGGGACAGCACTTACTGCAGATACTGGTCATACAGGTTCTTTGTGAGCCTCTCACGAAACCTCAGCTTCAACTCATATAGGCCCAACTTCAAGAAGTTGTTCACCAAGGCAATCTGGAATGATCCAGAATGACAAAACAAGTTGCAGGGTTTTACAATCCTTATAATAGTTTGTTTGTTTCCAATAAGAGGCATAGGATAGAGAATGAGGAGATCATGCACTGGCATAATATTAATTATTGTTAAATAAGAGCAACGCAAACCCAGGGTCCAACAAATTCCTGTTTAAGTAATGTTTGCTAAAAGCTAAAAGAAGCCAGATGTGTTCGGAAATTACTGATCAATTTTCAAAAATAAAACTAGACTGTATATAATTGTATATACTACAGAAGAAACCAATGGACCTGACAGTAAGAGCACAAAGTCCAATAGTTTGAGATTTGTTTACAATACTAAAACAAAATAATACTGCCAGCCATTTAACACTGAAAAAGTTACATTATAGATGTGTTAGCTAAAAAAGAATGATCATGTGAAATGATAGAATTTAATAAAAACAATAATTTAAAATCATCAAATGTAACCAGGAAATTAGAAACTACACAGTATAAGAGAAATGGTAGAGTTTTTCATATCAGGTCTCCTTTGTAAGCTTTTCAGAAAATGAATCTACTCAAACAATATGAAGGAGAATTAACTGACATTGAAGTACAAATCTTACACAATAATAACAATAGCAATAATAATAATAATAATAATAATAATGTAGCAATGTTTATCATATTTCAAAGTGTGTCAAAAGAAAAAGTAAAAAAAATGACTTACAAGTGGCATGAATTTCATAAAGCTGAACAAGAAGATCTTGAAATCTTTTGTTGAGCGACCGATAATTGCACTGCAAACCACAACATGCACAAAGATGAGCAAACATTACCAAGAAGGTCACAGGGTAAATCGTCTATGCAACTGAGCTAAACAGCCAAAAAACACAAGATTTATTCACATGGAGATACCCAATCAGGTTAGGTAAAAATCTGTCCATGTTTTGTCTCTTTTGTTGTGTCCAGTGGAGTTCTTTTGTACACATATATCACCCCTTTAATGGTTTTAAATGTTTATGTGGATATCATGTTTACAATCAGAAATTCACAGAAACTGTTATAACATAACATAATCAGTACTTGTGACCTCAAGAATAACTTGCTTGTGTGATTTTCAGTTAATAAAAGTGTACCTTTTAACTGTAACTTTTAGTAATTTAGTTGTTTCATTTGATTTAACCTGTTTTATGTTTAATAAAACTGTTAAGTTGTTAAAACTGTATTCTACATATTCTGATGTTAATTTATTGAAGGTCAGCAGCAATGATTCATGACTTCAATATTGATGAAATCGAAAGACACCGACTGAATTTGACTTTCAAAGTAAAAGAAGTTAAAAGGTAATATAGTTTTACTCTGTGAGGAAAGCCTATGTAATGGACTAGGGCTGGGCGGTATATCGGTATTAAGACTTATACCTATATTTTCGAAAGAGATATGTAGTTGAGACAATACCGCCATACAGATATTTAATAATGTTTTGATGTTGGCTTACGACAGCTACTTTGTAATGCCGTTTCCTGCTCCTCTCTGTGCCAGCATGTAACTTTGCTGCTCAACCCCGCCCCTTCATACGCAGGTAGTCCGTAGGTACATACGTAGGTAGTCCATAGGTACATACGTAAGTACGTGCACAACAACGCATCACAACAAACTGTAAAAAAAAAAAACATGTCGGACACAGCGCTGGAGGAGAGTGCCCAAGAAAAAAAAACAACGGCTCTGTCCTATGGAGGTATTTTGGCTTTCGGGTTGCAGATGTAGAGCAACTTGATGTGTTTTGCAAAACATGCCGAAAACAGATCACGTCTAAAGGTGGAAGCACCTCAAATCTCTTCCACCATCTACAGCAGAACCATCAACTGCTGTATGAAGAGAGTGCAAAACTACGTGGTGCTGCTGGGCCTCCAAGGTCTCACCTGTGTCGGCCTCTCTCCCAAAACAAAGCTCGTTACAAGCATCATTTAGTAGTGTGGTGCCTTATGACCGGAAGAATTAAAAGTGCCGCGACATAACCAAGGCGGTGGCATACCACATCGCCATGGTCCCTATATCGGTGGTCGAAAAGAAGGGATTCATAAGCCAGACTCGCGGTACCATTTTAATTTTCACATTTTCACTGTTGACTAATTGTGCAGCTGTGTATTTTCAAACAGGTGAAGCCTATACTAGTGTGTACATTTTGTTATTTTTGTTAAAAGCAGAGGTATGCCTGCTTATTAATTCAGAATATGGGCTAATGTATGTTTTATTATATTTCTCTGTTTTCTATGTATGTTAATACTGTGAAGCTGCAGGCCTGTTCCAGGGTCAGCCATTTTTTGTTTACATTTATATTATTTGCACAACTCTGTAAGAGCTTTTTTACCTAATACTTGCCTGTTCTACTGTTTACATGTTTGTTATTTGCACAGCTCTGTAACAGCAGAATTATGCCTATTGTGTAGGATGTAGGCTATTTGATTTTGAACTATAGCTTTCATTAATTTTTTTACATATTACTGTACATGTTTCAAACAGGGAACACCTGTTGTTTGTATCTGTTATCTGCACAGCTTTTTGTTGAGCAGAAAATGAAGCTGGAAACCTGGAAGGTTTGGAATTTGATAGTCTAAATAGAACAAGTTTATGATGATTACTAGTAGCATTGAGTTAAAACTTAACACATTGACTGTTTTGTTTAAAATACCGATTTATATTGTATATCGCCATTCGGACTTAAAATACGAGATTTGGTCCATATCGCCCAGTCCTATAATGGACACAATGTATTCTCCCTAAATAAAGACACTTAATGATTTTTTAGTTTTGCACTGATCTCAGTTGTTTCTTTGTTTAATTAGACACATGTTTACATGTTCAAATGTTTTCCAATTAATATAAACAGTATTAATATTACCACCATCTAAAACCCACACTTCAGTGTTATGGCTTGAAGGAAGTGTAGAAATGAAAAAACACAACACAACTCATTTACAAAGCAGTTAGAGTTAGTGGTTATAAACTTGGTTTTCCAACTCTAGGAGAACATGCGACAGTTACCCCTGGTATGACTGATATGTAGGAACAAAAATGCTTCTTAAATATTCTGATGTCTCTGCTTATTATACCGCTGTGGACAATCAAAATAAAGTCATTAGATCCTGCAAGGAATTAAATAACAATACATGATAGGACAGCCTGAGCATTTTCAAGACAGTCATAAGAGAACATTAACAGCTTGAGACAGGGACTGACCTAAAATCTAATTTGGGTGAATTGGTGAAATTAGTGGAATACAGAAATACCTGTTTAAAATGTATATCATAATTATGGCCAATGAATTGGACAAATGAGGGGCTGTGGCTCAGGAGGTAGAGTAAGTCGTCCACTAATTGGGGGTGTGCAGTTTGATCCCAGTTTGCTCCATATTGCATGCCAAACTGTCCTTGGGCAAGATGCTGAACCCCAAATGGTGCAAGCAGTGTATGATCGATGCATGATGAATGCATTACCGTACTGCAAAGCACTTGATGAGTGGTCATCAAGACTGGAAAAGCACTATATAAATACAGTTGTTTACTAAATAATTTTGAATGGAGATTGTAAATGTTTCTGGAAATAGTCTTCTACTTATTGTGAATTTTCAATTGACAAAAACAGCCTTTAAAATTAAATTATTAATACATTTAGTCCTTATTAAAATTAGAAATATCCTGTCTCAAAAGGATGGTGAGAAGCAAGTGCAAGCATTTGTTACCTACAGACTGGACTCTCTCTCTCCCCAACCAGGGGAGGCAGATGGCCTTCATTGAGTGATATACTGCAACTGTTTGTATTAAATTTGTTAATTAATTCATGAATTTAGCTTCCTCGAATCATGACAAAACTGGCAACTGTAATTTAGATAAAGGGACTAATTACCTAGTTAGTGGAAACCTAAGAATGTGCCACATTTCCATGCTCCACACTGGGCTGAGTTATTCTGGATCAGCCCCTTTGGATGTTGCAAGGGTAAATCTGAAGTAGCAGCTTTTGGTTTTAATGGGCCTGGTGCAACATGACCGATGCTATTAAATATGCTGTTTAAAGTGAGGCTCCTTGGACTTTGGGAGTGTTTTTCATACCTACCTACAGTATTGGAGTACTGAAACAATAAATAATCCTAATAATCAATGACTGCACTATATTATACATACTTTTCCCATCGGTGAACATAAGACTGAAAGAGTTGTCATGGCTGCTACATAATAACAAGATAATTTTAAGATTATTATTTAGAAAAATCCATTTTAAACTTAAAATAATAATCCACACAGAATCTGACCTTTCAATCATGGTGCCGTTCTGGATCATCCAAACATCACAGTAGGTCCTGGTCACTAACATGGCAGCGATAAGGATAAGGTATCCAGTCTGTGGGGGAGAGAATAGTTAGGAGAGCCTGTAAAACATTGCCTATAATAATGTCCTTTATCATCCTGCCCTTGACTCTGCTTCTATCTGCTGTGCTGATCGGATAAGGCCAAATGAAAAATGAAGAGCCATGTGACTATGACCTTTAAATATGGAGCTAAGGTATCTGTGTCAAAGGGCTCCTCTCTCGGACATCATGTTATATTGAATAATGTCTCAAATGTCCAACTCTTGATGTTGTTTTATACACAGGCAAACCACTTGCAGGACAGATAGAGCTGCATAATTACTCAGTAATGATAAAGACTTCATGTGAAACCACTTGCTGTATTTTGGGGCATCTTAAGACAAGTGTGACCCTTGTTAGCTTCAAACCAAACATGAAACTATAAGGTACAGCCTTAACAAAATTAAAAAATGTTGCATGATCAAGTTTTACAAAGGACTTCACGTTTTTACTAAAAGCTTACAGTAAACCGGGGGAATATGTTGTGATTTTAGGAGCTATTCTTCATTACCTATGTATTTTAACAGCTCAGTTAATTAGATTTCCACTATTAGACAATATTCAATTATAAGTACATCAATTATAAATAAATCATAAATATCAAAGTATTTCACTTCACTTTGCTCTCAAAACAGCCATAATTCGTTGTGACATGGATTAACATTCATGCTGCCAATATATTGTTCTATCACATCCCAAAGGTGTTCAACTGGATAGACATTTGGTGACTTGGAAGGTCACTGAAGTTCACCTAACTCACTGTCACGTTCATTGAACCAGTTTGAGAAGACTTTTATTTTGTGACATGGCCAAAAAAGGATGATCATGGACCGCAATAATACTTGATAGAAGTTGGCATTTGAAGGGTTATTGTTATTAAGGAAAACGTAACCCACACCAGTAAATTGTGTCTCTGTACACTGCAGCTTCAGATTTGTGTTCTGGGCTGACAGGAGTTGAACCTGATGTGGTGTCTGCTGTTGTAGACCATCCAAAACTCAAACTTATTTCTTACTTATTTCTATTTCTGTGTCTTTATCTAAATGAGTAAAGGCGGTCTTAACCTCAGTCTCACAGACACACACACACACACACACACACACACACACACACACACACACACACACACACACACACACACACACACACACACACACACACACAACTCTAATTCAAAATCCATAATTTACTCTTTCTAAGTTTATTTGTGTGTGTCTAATACAATTAAAGTCAATTCAGTTCAGTTAAAATAAAATAATGTATTCCTTCTCCCTCATTATCACTGAGATTTCCCCAGTCTGTCTAATTTTCCTGCACTGATGGGGTTAAAAAGCTTTTAACATCTGGTGGACTACTGCAAGTAAAAGCAACATGGCAAGGACGAGTTTATCAGCATTGTCATACCTCCATGCAGAATAATCGAGGTACCAGGATCCGTACAATCTGGAAGATTCTGAGGAAGAAAGCCTTGTCCACTGCTGCTCGATCTTTTCTGCCATCTTTCTGTAAAAACAGATGGTACTATGTGATTCTACTACAGCCATTAATGAAATGTTTTAAGACTTCACAGGCTTCAGACAAAAATGTGAAAATAAGACTAGGGTACCTCAGTGTTCAACACAAGATCAGAGCCGCCTTTTCTACTGCAAAGAAAGAGCAAATCAGACTGATTATAAAGCTGATTTAAAGACTTTTGACTCTGAGAAATTTCATAAAAAGTAAGAAAATTATACTTTTATAATCATCAGGGTTAGCATATAACTTCTAAAACATAACTTGACTTGTTAGGTGCCATTTGTGCAATATGAAAAGATGTCAACTGCTAGGTGATAATTTGTTATCAAATTTTATAATATTTCTGTGGATTCATCAAATAGTGATAACATAACAATTCAAAATGCAGTAGTAATAGCTTTTATATTTCCAGTTGTATAGGAGTCATTGGGGCAATGCTGCAAATCAACATTATAATACTGTTGGTAGGAGTATGACTGATATGGATATTTGGCAAATGCTGATACCAATATTAGGGACTAATGGGACCCTTATAACAAAGAAATATAAATAATTTCAGTGTAGTTGTTTACCTGTCTTTATCAATGACAGATGTGGTAAGTGCAGACAACAGATGTGAAGAGACAAAAAACACACAAGTCTGCAATGTATAGAGGACATGGAAGTAGAGCCAATAAAGAAGATGGCCCTCACACTGATGGTGTCCACTGATCAGACTATATTTATAGATCCTATAAATCTGGATTGTAATCCCCATGAAAAGTTGTAGTATCGACAACACAGTAGTAGCGTCAATACGTTTATTATTACTCAACATGTCATTGATATTTGCTAAATAGGAGTCCTAAACAAAGGTTCTGGCAGGGAAGATTGTAGAAATGCACTCACTCGAAACGCAGATAGTGAGCACACAACAATGTTAAATTAATTTGTAGTAAAGGTGATACAGTATAGACCCCTTGAAAGACAAGGTTAACAGGTTTTAAAGTCGAGGAGAGGATCCATTTTAAACTTGTCTTCCCACTTAAATGAATCCTTCAAACATGAATCTGAAGCTTAAACAAATCCACTTCTACAATCGTATTTCTCCTCGTATAATCAATCTTACTTATGCCGCATAAACAAACTGCTAAAAAATTCTAAATGGCCGAGGAGACTTTGCTGGTTGAGACGGATACACGGATACAGATTCGTGTAATAAAGAAACCAATCAGAGACATGACTGAACGTATGAAGTCGCTAACGAGTTGGCGAAAGTTACACAAATCCACCATTTCAGAGTGTGGATTGAGCAATTAGTCCCAGACATTGGTTTGGTCACGGTAAAAGTGGTTTTTCGGTGGGAGAATGAGAGTGACAGGAGGTCGCTGTCACCTGCTTGAACGAGGAGGGAGAAGCTGCTAACTAGCATCCCGATATCCTGGTTTTCTGCGCTTCAGTGTGGATGTTAGCGTGACTAACTTACCCGTCTTGTCTGTGCGTCCGTCGCCTGCGTTTCAGCAAGTATAAAAACAGCAAAACGCCGCCTGCTATTGAGGAGTTTTTCGCAGTTACATATTTACTGAAGGCCGCCATGTTTCTGAAACAACGACCCGTGGTTACTTTGCTCGAGGTTGCTTCAGTGGAATTCTGGGAGTTCCATGCAACTTCTTCTTCCCCTTTCTTTTCCTCACAACAGATCACACCTCCCCCTGGTGGACAACATAACCGTACTCTCCAGTTTGACATGCGTCAGTAGAGTTCCTGTGTGAGCCCAGTGTGAATTCAACTTTTGACTCAGCCATTATTCAACTCAAAAACAACGACTAAAACATTAATGAATTAATGTGATGGAAACATTTGGCCCATTGGTATTTTTGAGGAGGGGCATATTCCAATGATAACGAGTGATTGAGTAGGGGTGGGTTGATTTTCACACACCAGATTGTGGATATTTTCATACAGTAGGCCTATAGAGTATAGAGTATTCCTATAAGAGAGAGAAGTTCAAATGCAAAGTGTAGACAATGGTTGCTTAGTATTAGAATGCTGGCACTGCTTCAGGAAAGCTGTTAAATGTGAAAAAAGTCAATGTTAGCTTAAAAAAAGTACTTATACCATGAGGGAGAGATTTAGTTACTCAGTTAATACAGTTAACTGAGTAACTAAATCTCACTTAAAAATAACAGTATTTACAAAAGTCACGAAAAAAGACATTCTCTAACATAAATGGAAAGGTATGAATACTTTATCCCCAAAAAATGTCTGATAGAGATGAAGGGGGCAGCAATGACAACTGTAATAACAGAGGTATTGCAAGCAATTGCAGTATAAATTACAAGGCATATTGTATATTGAAGCATTTGAATTGTAATCATTATGCACAATCATCTGCCAAAATGATATACAATCAACAGCCCATGTTCCACAGATCACAAAGCCTGATCCATGGTGCACACAGATGACTTAGCGTTAATTTGTACAACCTGGAATTTATTAATAAAATTCAAACCAGCTTAGGGCTGTTCCTTTACTGCCAATTAACTGTCCCAGTCTCTGTAGTAGGATGCGATATCAAAAGAACAAAATGCTGCAGTAAGATCTTTTAAAAAAAGAGACAGAGAAGCCATCTTTATCTGAAGTTAATTTGTGACTTTTGCCAAAGTTGTCTCTGTGCTGTGATGAGCTCAAGACCCTGACTGATAGTCTTCACATAGTTCTTGAGAAAGTCACACAGGTGATTAGCAACAATTTTCTCAAGTATTTGAGAAAGAAAGGGGAGGTTAGATACTGTATTGGTACATAACCTCAGGGCCCAGAGTGAGTATTTTGAGAAGAGGTTTATTTTCAGCTAGCTGAAAGGATTGTGGTACATTAAGTGTTCTGGAGATGAAAGCTGTTGATCTTGCATTTCACAGCTTCTGCAAAGGTAGAGGACTCACCATGCCATCACGAAGCAGCACAGTGAGGGCAGCCTACATCAAGAGGCATGGGGCCTAAGCTCCCCCAGCCTGTGCAACCTGCAACTAAGGCTTACCCTCTTCTCTGCTAACCCAGGGCAACACATGTGCCAGGGATGTCCAACACAGCAGCTGACATCAGGTCAAGAGGGGTTCCAAATGTTAGAGAGTGGAGATTCTGCATTGCTTCTGCAAGTTTAGCAAAGACAAAGTATGACCAATGCATCTGCTAGAGGAAGTTGTTCAGCACCACAAAACTGGAAAAACATATAAATGAAGTTGCCTGTTGTTTTGGCATCCATGGGAGGGAATAGTCGACAGAGCAAATATTTGTGAACTGCAGCCATGATTTGCTGTTGATATCCTGTTTTGGATATATATTGTTTTTAATATTTAGTATCAAAGCCTCACAGCTTTGTTAACTGTTGAATTATTTTTAACAATTTACTGAATGCTATGGCCAATAGACTGGCCAAAAGATCAATTGTGGTGTTTTATTGTTGTTGTTGTTCAGATTTGCTTGGCTAATTTATATTTTGATGCTGTGTCAACATTGTTTTTGAAATCAGTGTTCAAACAATGAGCTACTCATTCAAGTGGAGACAGCCTATCCATTGCCCACACAGACAGAATAAAATGTTGTTTAACTGAGTGGAAACAGGAATTTCTGGTCATGTCATGGCCCTGACAAGGCTGCAGGACCACACTTTCAAGCCTGTCCTGTGTAGGGAGTTGTGTATTATTGTGATGTAAGTGACAGTTAAACAGTTGCCCTTCTTTGTAGGTGATAGTGTGGTGGTGCTCTTGTGGTGTGTGTAGTGTGTGCGATAGTTGAACTCTGTGCTGTGTAATTAACATACTGAGGTTAAAGTCCAGAGTTGGCCCATTTTGTAGCAGATGGAGCAGAGATTGCTCCAGTCTCTCCATGTCCCTGAGCACCATGACGCCTCTGCTCTGTCAGCTGACCTCTAACTATTCTATTTACACCACTGTCCATGTGAAGGGAGAGAGAGACGGAGCACTGATGGTGCGTGGTAACATGAGACAGCTCACCAGAGACAGATCACTCTATGGAGCACCTCATCCTCCAAACTGCTGATATATGATAGAAAGTAACGTTTTTCTTAAGCTCCTTCAACAAACTTTTCATTTCATTGATTTTGGTTCCTCTGTGTACAAAAGCAGTAGTGTTTTCACTGTCCCTGTCATTAAAACCTTGGTCCAGACAGCATGTGCATTTGTTTTGGAAGGAGTGATAAAAAGACACACATTTACAAGCTCAGGACACACACCAAGAAAACACTGCAGCTCTCTTTGGGGTAACGAAATATGAATTGTGTTTTATTATTATGTTCTCCACTAATAAGACTTGTCGAACTGAACTAAAGAAGCCTCTTGGATGAGACAAGAAACGTTTCACTTAGTCACATGATGTTGCCTCTATAATGGAGGGTCATGCAACCACCAGCACTCTCACCTGAGGATCTATCACCTTTGGAGCCATGGGTCCACCTACTGCGCATGCTGGACCATAAGGGAGGCAGGAGTGCCCGGGGGGACCAACGCGCCCTTGGAAGACCATGCCAACGTCCACGTGGAGATTCCCAGGCTGGATTGAAGCCCATGACCTTCTTCCACCTGGCAGTTTTTCCTCCTGCTGTTGCTCATGCTTGCTCGGTGTGGAACAAGTTGGATTTTGTCTTTTTTAAGATCTTGGACTTTTGTGCAGCACCCTGAGACAACAGTTTGTTGTGATACCTTGATATATAAATACATTTGATTGATTGATTGATTGATTGATTTATATATGAGGAGCATCTTGAATTCTATTCAGTAGTAATATGATCTCTCCTTCTAGTTCCTGTCAGCACTTGTGCTGCAGCATTTTGGACCAACTAAAGTCTTTTACAGACTTCCCAGGCCATCCTGATAATAAAGAGTTACAGTAATCTAGTCTAGCGTTAACAAATACATGGACTAGTTTCTCAGCATCCTTCTGAGACAGGATGTTCCTAATTTTCATGATAGTGAGCAAGTGGAAGAAGGCTGTCCTAGAGATTTGTTTTATATGTGGGTCAAATGACATGTCCTGGTCAAACATAACTTCCAGAACAATGCGATAATACTTTTATAATACATTTTAACAAACACATCTCACCTATTTTTATAAACAAACAATGTGTGTCAAATTAAAAAAACCTACAATGTACAAAATATTATAAAAGTATAAATTAAAAGCACTCAACTAAAAACACAATAAAACACAAAGTAAAGCTAACAGGGCTTGATTTTTCAATCCCTCTGGCACTGTTGATGTTGGCAGTTTCATTGGAGTGGTAAAAAGGAAGGGTAGGTGCGTCATCACGGTCATCAGGTGGGACCCCTCCTTCATCTATGCTTTTAGATGATCCAATGACATCTCCAGAGGGTGATACCTGGTGTCCCAGGTACACTCCCCTCAGTTGCATGCCCTCCTGTCATCAGCTTGCAGCCCAGTTGTCAATTCTTTTATTTAAAGTCAATTGCTTTTTTTGCCCCAAGGGAGAAAATACACACTGAACTAATGACAAACTAGAGACAGGTGGCAGAGGACAAACAGGTGAGCCTGATGAGGGCAGGAAGTCCAGGGGGAAAACACACAAGGAGCAGAGACTGCAAAATAAAACAGGAAATAGATGAACACAGAGGAACACAGAGGAACACTGAGAGGGACACAGGGTGAAGCAAAGAGGAACACAGAAATGAACACAGAGGGGAACACAGCGAGGAACACAGGAGAGGAACACAGGAGAGGGACACAAAGAATGCTGCTGTAACAGTTTGATGGTGAATTAATTATTTTAGGATTAGCATTCCTCCCGCTCTTCGCCATGTTTTGGGGATAAATTACTTTTCCCACACGTTTCTCCAACAGAATTTCAAAATATGAGGGGCATTTTTTAAATACACTAGGGAACACCATAAGGGTCTGGCACGCATGCTGATCTTGCCTTCCTCACTACTTTTTTGGCTCATCAGCGTAGATGGTTCTGATAAGTTCCTCAGCTTCTTCCTTTCACGTGTTTAAGGATCCCCTTTTCTTTTTTGTGAAAATATTTTTCACAAATTTAAAGGGATTTTTTTAAAGTCAGTTCTGGCCTTTGCTTTTTTCAGCATTGTGTCCTATAATTCTCTGCTCCATGCAGTTTTGAGAGCCTCTATTTTAGGTCCTTTTGGAGGAGGTTGATGCCATCCCTTTCTTTTTATGTTAGATGTTTCACAACTATCTCAGGCTCCTTCTCTCTTTGACAGGTTGTTGGAGCTCCTGTAGATGATGGGATTTCGAAGGAGGAGGCATATCTTTCTTGTTGACATGTTCCTATACTCCAAACTTCTCTTTTCCATAGCTGTAGATTAGATCACCTATCTTCTCCAACGTCTTTTCTACTGATCACTTGTTCTTATATAAGATCAGGGTCACATTTGTATTGATGGTTTCCCACTCATTGCTGTTAAACTTTGACCATTTCACAAATGGCTTATGTCCTTGCATGTTCTCTTATTTTTGATGTGCCTGGTTGCACTTGGACTATTGTTTATGTCTGAAGCTTCTTCCACATCCCATGGGGTGCTGATGCTCTGCTGACTGTAGGTTTCTTCCTTTCACAGAGTTTTATAAGACTGATTTGACCTTTCTCCTGACAGAAACTGGTCAATGTGGAACCTGGAGTTGTGGTACTTTCATCCTTGAAGTTTTAGACCAGGAAATTATGTTACTTTAGTCCAGCCACACCTACAGTCATGAAAAACATGTCTTACTGCTGGTTTCTCAAGAGTATTAGCGCTTTTTTGATTCATTGTCGTGTCCTTGCCAAGGTTTGTTACTAGTCTTCTTGCGCCTTCACAACATGACATGACAGGATTTTCACTGCATACACAATCTCAGTGCCTGTATAACATGATTACAAAAGTCTATTGCATGTGATAAGAAAGCGGTTTGTGCAGGACAGTGTTTCTGCTCTCTTCGTGCACTTCAATCCCACAATCCTAGCTATACTCCTACCTGGTTCCACATTATACTGTACATTACTGTATTCCAAAGCATCACTGAGAAGAATAAGAGAATACAAACCCTACATAGCTCACACATATATTAATCTCATCTTCACAAATGAAAGAAAACATGGGAACACATTTTTATCTCATGCATATACAATTACATTTTAAGCACTCAGTGTAGTAAAACATAGCCTCAGTATATGTTTATTTTTTCTTTATGACAACTTCAGGGCTTTATTCCTTTGTCTTTAATTGGTGAGAACTGAAACAAAACAATTTTGTCCACATTGAGGGAAAATCTTCAATCTATCCTGCTGCCTTTCCCTTTATTAATTCTGCCATGTCATGGTGTACTGTTTGTATTGATATGACAAGTACATGCAGTATCAGTTCATGATGTTATACCGCTGCACCAGTAGGTGGCAGTAGCGTATGGTTGTCGTGCCATCCTAGCTTTAAATGTTGGAAGAGTGATGAATAAAAACACTCTGAATCAAGACTCCGGTGTGCAAGCCTCGTCAATACACTGTTGACATCATTTACTGGTACTCCTCATCCGCTTTCATCCCCACTACACTATCCTGTCGAACAATACCAACACACGGAACAAAGCTCAGTGTGTTTATCTTTTTATGCTGCATATTTCTATAAATTCCATGATTTGCGTTTGTTGGTATCCAACTGCTTGGTCACATGCAGTATCACAACACTCAAGCCTTTTATGATGATATATATTCTGTGGTTGAACACATTAAGGCCTGTATGACCCAGAACCTTTTATTCCTAAATTAAAAAAAAAACAGAGGACATCATACTTGGCCCTTAACACCTCAGAGAAACATGGTCTGACTACATAGTTACCTTGTATGGTATAAGTTGGATGGTGGAGTTTTGTTTGAAAAGGACATGTCATTTGACCCTTTACATAAAACAAGTCTCTAGGACAGGGGTCTACTGCCTGTGCAATATTAGGAACATTTTGAAACAACCTGTCTCAGAAGGATGCTGCGTTATCTCTAAACTGGACTTTTGTAATTCTTCATTATCAGAATGTTCCAGTAAGTCTGTGAAAAGCCTCCAGTTGGTCCAAAATGCTGTCAATAGTGCTGACAGGAAATAAAAGAAGAGATTATATTACTTCTGTCTTAGCTTCTCTGCATTGTCTCCCTGTACAATTCACATCCCATTTAATGGGGGTGGGGGCTTTTGGAATTCTCTACAATTTTTAAGGTCTCCACCTTCTATGTAAAGTGCCTTAAGATCATGTTTATTATGAGTTGCCGCCATACAAAAAAAAGTAATCGAATAGTTAAAATTGTGGACAGGAAGCAACACACTTTGGAGAGAATCTGCTCATCAGGGGAGCCATAAAAGGATCATCAACAGTACCTTCTACAAGGAGTAAACAGACCATGCTAGCTACAACCAAGGCCTCCCAGCTCATGATTTTGTCCTCTGATTTGTCCTCTGACTGAAGCTAAGACAGGTACACAAACAAAGAAAACTGCCAAAGACATTGTCAGCATGGTCTCTCTGTGAAGTATGCGAGGAGCTCGGAATGCAATATTGGTGATACAGGCTGTACTCCTCTTTGTTTGTCTGTATGTGTCAATACAGTTGTAACAAGCAGGAAAATCCATAGCCCGGCAACAACAGAAATCATATTTACATAGCTGTCTCTCTTTCTTCTGCTAACACAAACACTGTCCGTCTATTATTATGAGCAGGGAATAGTTGTGATTGTTGCCTCCTCCCAGTATTCCACAGAGTCGTCTTCCCTTCCCCCCCTCCTCTCAGCCATTGTTTTCTCACAGACTCCACCTGAGCTCCTCTAACCTGAATAGAAGCCTTGTATTACATAATTTTCCACCAGCACTATTCATGAGCAGAGTGGAATCCAAGCTTTATTTTTGCAATGGACTACAATGCGCTGCTACTGGTGTGTATTGTTCCAGTTGTTTGTTGCTACAGCTCAGGTCAAATTATGGACAGCTGTGAAGACATGCAACCCCATCACTCTGGGTTGAGACCGCAGACAGAACCAGCGCCTTACACCATCACTACAGACCACAGCAGTTACAGACGTGGAGAGGAGGTCAAAGGTAAGCAACATGCTTATATAAACCTGGAGCAAAGTGTATTAATCATAATACAATTTACGCTTCTCGAATCACTGAGAATTGGCCTTCTTGTATAATCCAGACATCATGCATAATTTTGGCAATATGTATGTATGGATAATGGTCCCATTAAATCATTTTCTATATCCCTATATCCTCTGGTTCCATCTTTGTTTAATACTATTGTAAATCTGATCTGTTGTACAGTTGGACTGTTTATGGTCATATTTTACTGCATATTCGGACATTTTTGACATTTATTATTTGGATAAATGACAAAATCTTGGCCATCTAAAATTAGTCCTAAGGTTTTACTTCAAAAAATCATAGTGTGCTTAAAATGAATGACGATGATCTTTGCTAATCTTTGTAATGCTTATATGAAAATAAATACCTGGATTCACGGTATGAGTTTCGTGGCTAAAATCACTGATCTAATTCTTTTTCAGTTCAGCTCCTGGCTCTGAGCTCAGCACCATTCATTGGTTTCTTGTTACAAGCAAGAGAAGTGGGGGGGCAGTCTCCAGTGGGCTCCTTTGAGCTGATGCCAGGGGCTGCTCAGCTGCTGATTTGCGGCCAGAGACCTGTGAGTTTACTCCCATGCTGTAATGTGAATAACATGCCTACAGCTGGCAAAACTGTGTATGATGCCCCATGCTTATTCAACATTGTAGCACTTATTTATTTACACTTTGGTCCATTGGACAATCTTTCATTGCCCAATAAACAATATCATAAATTACGAAATATTATATGATAATTATTTCTCATTTCCTCAATAAAGCCCTCTGCAACGCACATATAGCAGCCACATTATAGTACAGCTCCACTCTGAAATTATTGTAGCAGCCTTGCACCCGCACATTAAGGGTACGAAAGCGTATTGCATTCACTTAAGAAAAAAAAGCACTGTTTTTCTGAACTAATGAGATAATAATTTTGGAAATTCTGAAAAACGTTTTCATAAGAGAAAAAAAAGAAAGCTCAGTTTTTCTGAATTTATGAAATAATTATCTTGGAAATTCTGAGAAAAGTATTTAAAAAATTGATGCTGTTTTTCTGAATCAATGAGATAACAGATTTGAACTTTCTGGATCAATAAGTCATAAGCAAAACATTGTTAAAACACAAATACCACCATGTTCAGTGATGAAATGATGATAATATGATGAGTTATTCGGCTGGAATCTGTATGAAATATGATACCTATGACAATACCTTCTAAATAATCTGTTTGTAATAATCTGTCACTGTGGAGTTGGAAGTATTAGATTGTGTCATGTGTTCTCTGAGATGGACACATAACACACCATCTACTAAGTGCAACAGTGAAAAGAGATATTACAAAAATATTCAAAAACTTAACTCTTATACTGTGTATTCTCAAAAAAATCACGTCACACATTCAGTGTCTCCTACTGGTTGACTACAATACTTACTTTGGAAAAATTCTTAAGTAAGTATTGCATTTTATAAACCTCAAGGTTTGCATAAGAAATGGCGTTCAAGCCAGCCTCCAATCTGAAACAAGTGGTCAAACTAGCCCCCACTCATTTCACTCTGCACATTGTTTCCAAGAGGGATCTCTTCCCTCCGACAGTTAACACCTTAACACTAGTTCGTTTCATCTAAATTGTATGAGTTGTAGTTTTCTTTAGCCCAGAAAAGGCTCTTTGCCTCTCTACCGAGGCTGCCATGTTTTTTATAGTAGAACAGACTGGACAAACTAAACACCTTTTGAGTTTTTATGACAACTGAAGACTACCACAGGTTCTTTTTCATGTTTGGAAGTGGAGGGTGAGGTGAGGAGTGTACAGCTGCAACATGACACTTCAACACTAGATATCACAAAATTCTACACACTGTACCTTTAAAGCAACAAAATAACAGATTGTCGTTGAGAAACTGCCTGTTTCCACAGACTAATTTCATTTCACAATGACAGTTCACCACCTCAGATTGTCACACAGACAGTATCAAGACAATCTGATGTAGAATTTCAAAGTAAGCGCCCTTGGAAATATCCAATTTTCACAGTTTTGGTTGTGGCAACAGAGAGGGAGATCGTTATGGTACTCGACAAAGATGAACTGAAGACTGAAAAGATGGCAGAGGGTAGTGCGTTACAGCGCTGCCTACTTGTTTACTAGACTGGTAACCTTTACATCAACAAAAAGGGTAAGCCTATTTTAGCCTAGCTTTGCGTGAAAAGGGTGGCCTGGAAAGAAGTCAAATTCCTGCCCTGATTTATGGTACCAGGTGGCCCATGGGAACAACTTTCCTTTTTGGATCAAACAATCAGGTAATACAATGCATAACAATGTTTACTGTATTTTACTTAGTTTCTTTGTTTGATTGTTTTCATTTTATAATTTTACTACTTCTCTATATGTGTCATCAGTAAGTGAAGATATACTGTTAGCAGAGCAGCAGTAGTAGCTCCAATTCTCCTGAGCCAACACAGTATGCATTCAGGAACAGTATGGAGTATGTCAGCACCAGCACTGAGGGCTAAGTGATCAATCAGTGTAACTAAATGAGCAAAATAATATTTTTTTAAACAACTTCAAAAACAACGTACAGTATATTGAAAGTCCATATATGCATGTGTGTGAATGTGTCCAGAATTCTGCAGTATCTCACCGATCAGACTCTGTTAAGACCTCTATTTGGGTGACATGGAGATCAAAAGCATCAAGAGACGGGAAACCCATTCAGTTCCAGTAAGGATGAAAACTATTCTGTTCTACTCTGTTCTTTTCTACACCACTCTCTAGTGAGACAGGGCAGTGAGTTTTATTTCTGGGTCATGATGGAATAATACCTATGTTTTTACTGTGATGCATGAAACCTGGGTTTGGTTTCCCTACAGTGCCTCCTTTGTGAAGAATTATAAGACATTCTGGGTTGATGTTACAAGTCCTGTCCTGACCTTCAGTAATGATGGTAGTGGCGGATCCACCAGTCTGCCTACACCAACAATAACCAGCTCCACCACCACAACAACAATATTACTTCAACCTACATCACTGAGTGTAAGTAATAATGATGATTAGGAACAGGGTGAAACCCGCTGTCTAACTACCAAACAACAAAAACAGACAAATGACTCATCCACCAGCCATAAACAGTATGTAACAATTATACCATAATTCACATAGTAAACTCTTACCAAGACCCATGAAATGAAGCATACATGTTCCCAGGTGTAGCCCTGTGTCCCTGTTATATCTATTTGTATATATCAAAGTTTCAACTGTTTGATGACTCACCCTGCACTCAGGTCTTTACTAACTCTGTGTCCAATGGTAATGCGTTCAAGAATTTGAATCCCCTCTCTGTGACTATAAATTCTATCAGTTAGCCACTGGTCCAGGGGGAATGATGCTGTCCAATTAAGTCTTTGACAACAGAGAGTGAACTGTCGTCATGACTTTCCATTATGAACTTCTACTGTCGACTAGTGTAAATACCAATCAATATCTAAATATCAAACATTGGAGGGAATCCAATGTTTGTTATTACTAGAAACATAATTATGAGGAATCAAATAGAACTCTGACATCCATTTCATGTGGGGTCTAGAGGCACCCTATATTTAAAAGCTTTTGGCTTCATTAACCAATATATAAATCTCCAAAAACTGGATAACCAAGTATCAAAAAAGTTTAAACCGTTAAAGTTGACAGGTGTCCAGGGTGCAGGGTGAGTGCCGATTGTACTATCTATTATGAACACTAGGATCTTATTGTGTTCTTGTTATATGAACAGATTGATATATCTTTAGACTTTTTCTTGCATCAGAGTATCTCCAGTGCAGACTGCGGTATTACCAAGATGTGTTTCAGTCAGCCTTCAGACTGTGACCCTGCAGTCAGTGCCGACTGTTATTTCATGTCAGCCATGATGCTGTCTTCAACTGACAAAACCATCCGATATGAGATGACAGGTCCTTCCAATGGATACATCTCTTTTGGATTCTCAGATGATCAGATGATGGTAATGTCATAACAAATGTAAATCTATGAAATGTTCAATGTTTGTTAAAATGCTAAGAATAAGCCTCATGATATACTTGTTTTTGACCTCACATTATGTGCAGTATTATTCTTATGTCTGCCTATTTAATTTGTCTGTTCCTGGAGATGTATTAATGTGCCTCTCTGAAGATACATGTAAACTTCTCAGCAGACCAACATATAGTACGGTGACTCAAAGTCCCAGGTTGACAAAATACATATTAGCATATATATTAAAAGCGAAAACATAAAAAATGTGAAAATATCATGTGAGAAATGTGGAAGTCCTTACAAAACAACACACACTCTGCCTTCATTACAGATTTGAAGGTTTTACATTGTTATTACTAACTTGAAACACTCACATTTTACACAAGTTTTCCATTTATTTTAAGTATTGAATAATTATTAATTAAAATGTCAACATTCATGTGAAATGTATTAGTGTGACTATTTGTGTGTCTGATTGTGATGTAATTTGTGAGTCTAAATTCAAATTCAATTTAATAAAAAAAAAACTGTATTTGTCCCTGGAGGGTAATTCAAAGTAATCAGTAAGTTGGATTTCCTTTCCTTTTTAAGGTTAAATAAGGTTGGTTCAATTTGATAACCCTGTTGCACCGACATAGGTGTAAAACAAACTGCCATATGAATTTATGAGAGTAAACCTACACAGGGGCAAGTATTATATTTCATAGTTCACAAAAGAACCTGCCACTTGCAACAATAGTCCTATAGTCTTGGGAGGGAGGGGGAAGACAAGGGGGAGAGAGAAAAGAGAAAGACCAGGAACAGTTGTGTAACAAGTTTTTCAACTACTGGTAATAAAAAGTAAAAGCGCTTGCTGCATGGGACCATAAACAATGCTAAAAAAGTAGGGAAAAGGGTGTAAGTGTATGGCTTTTTTGTTTACCACACAACTCTTTGCATGTTTATTTGTAAATTATTTTAATATAGCCCTGGGAAAAGTGCAGAAAAATTCTGCCACCAGAGTTCATATTTGATTGTACCTTCAGAAAATGAATACAAAACTCATCAGTTGTGTATTCATCTGTAGGAATGAATGATGCACATGTGTATAGCTGTTAAAAGTAAATATATCATGAGCTCTGAAAATGTGAGGGACTCAACTAGTTATGATCCATGAACATCCATGTTTTTAAGAGTGCCATACTGAAGATCAGAAGTAAGCATGAACAAAGGATAGTGATGTTTATCTGTTTCAGTCTAACAATCCGCTCTAACCAGTGGTTCCTCTTGATTCCATTATTTTTACAACTGATTCTCGGGAATTAACCATCAGAGCACTACAGATGACACATCATTTCAAGTCCATTCAGTCCATGTTGCTCTCTCCTCAGTCCTTTTCTGTTAGAGTTAAAGAGAATATTCACATTGCAATTGCTATTCCAACCAAACAAGGCTGCGAAGATTTTTGTAAACATGTTGACAGGTTGGGTTGGTTTTTTGAAAAATTGGATCTATATTTACTGATTGGAAAAAAAGTGAAAGCCTTTTCATTCATACTTCTGTCTGTCCTCAGGGAAATGATGACATTTATATTTGTGGCAAAGGCAGTGATGGCAGAGTGTGGTTGCAGCATGCCTTTTCAACAGGTCGGACAGCTCCACAGGCTGTTCCTCTGGTACTGAAGGTTCTTATGGAACTACAGATTTATTTCTGAATTTTGCTGTGGCATACAGTATTGTATGCTCTTAACCTGCTAATACTATGAGTGAATTGTAACTTTGTGGATTCAACTTGATACTGAGATCATTTTTAAACTGTCCATCAGGGTAATGTTTTGGATGTAAGAGCATCAGCGCTGGACAGAGTAATCAGCTGTTCCTTCACCTCCATGAACAAGATTTCTACTCAGAGGACCAGAGGCTTCAACAAAACCTACCATCTCATGTTTGCTCATGGTCCCAGCAGCTACGGTAAAGCAGATATTCTATATGTGATCAGGGGGGAAATGTTAACTGTTTAATGTAAGAGTTTATTTTAAACTAGTTCAGTGCCAGTTCTAAACCTGCCTGTTTGGAATGCGCTGTTGACCTATGGTAATGCTAGTTGCTGTTTTCTTTCCGAAACTGTTAAAGTGACCTATGATCAACTGGATTCTGTTTTTGGCACAAACTTTGAAATGAAACAGAATTTGCTTCATTACAGTTCACGTGTGTGGCTCATATATAAGTTTGAATGATGCACTGAACTGCTGTTTTTATTTCACACATTCTGTTTTGACCATTTCAGAGGTCTATTAAGAAACCAACAATTTCTTCACCATCATCATCTTACATAAATGCAGAGATGTAGCAATATACATATACATACACAATAGGTATTTATACAATAGAAAATGCTTGACAGTTGTAATGATAGCGGTACTAACAATAATGGTATATGAGAGTAGACACATTCTATATGCAATCTCGTTGAATCCATAATCCATAACGTGCCACCACGATCTATGATTCAGGATCCACGATCATGATCACGATGCAGGATTGTGGCTGCACTTGGTCTCCAGGGAGGAAGTCCAGTCAGTAATATGTATTGATGAGACATTAGTGTGATGAGGAGAGGAAGAACGAGAGGCTCCATGTGTGATGTGTCCCCTGATAATCTAGACTAGCTAGCAACTAGCAAGTCAACTCTTAAACTTTAGGAGGTCGTGTGCCTATAGAACTGAAACTGAGAGATGATTCCACAGGGGAGAATCTTGATAAGGCTTTTGGGATGACAAGTACTCCTGAACAGTGTATTAAGCAGAGAGTCATTGTAATGGAGCTAATAGAGAGGAAATGTGATTTTTTTCCCCCCCTGGTTCTTGTCAGTACACACAGCATTTTAGACAAACTACAGAGTCTTTAAATACTTACTGGTGGAGCCTGAAAATTACAATAGTCAAGTCTGGACACAGTAATAGGTGCAGACACATTTTTCTGCATATGAGACAGGAGGTGATTGATTTTTGAGTATGTAAGTGAAAAGGCAGTCCTTGATATTTGTTTTAAATATGTAAGAATACTCCCAGAGTATTTTCGGCAGTTTTGCTGGAGGATGCAGTCATCCAGAGCAGCTACATCATTAGATAATGCATAAAGTAGTTCTCATACTTGGAATGAGAAATATAAAAAGAGAGGTCATAAGAAGCTGGTACTGCTGAGGTCAGTCGCTCGACATTGCACTGGGGACTGCTCCCTAGTTGAGCAGTGTATTCTCTGCTGCAATGTCACAGTCAGTTTCTGTGTCAGAATCCCAGTTTTGCATCCAAAATGCAAGACCTATTGAAAAGTGTCTGGATCACAGTTTTGGTCCTATGGATCAATAAATAACAGCTCAGCACTACTGCAACCAGAGGTTAACAGCTACGGGCCACTCAAGCACAGCCAGGATGATCTTTTCCAACTACAATCTTCTGTTCTCTGCAACACGAAACCAAGAGGTATTTCCACATTGTTGCTCCATCCACATAAGATAAAAACCTGGCTTGACAAGCCTAACCTGACTCCGAGGTCAGTCTCAATCATTTCACCATGTCGCGGCCAGACAGAACCAGGCAGTTGGGCAAAGAAAGAGGCAGTGGGGTGCATCTATGTCTATGTATCTACAGAAGGTGGTATAATAACATCAAAATCCACTGCATAATACACCTAATGTGGAGATGCTGATACTGTCATAACACACCTTCTCCCTCCACATTTCCTTCTGTGGTTGTCAGCCGTGTTTATGTCCCACCAAGAGACACCAAGTTAGCGCTTGAGCACATCCTCCACTTTGGTTTTCTGTCAACAATGTTATCTAGCTGCTTCCACGCTACAAATTGGAACTTCAACGCACCAAGCCTGAAACCTACCCAACCCAACCCAATGGTCGGAGGACGTCATGACATGGTTTCAAGGGTCACTGGCATGTGCGGACCGGGACATTTTTTACAGTGGTCTGGAAGAAAGAGTTTCTGTCATCACTGACTACATCAAGTTCTGAATTACCACCATAATACCAACAAAAAATATCCAAACTCCAAACCCTGGATCACCTCCCACATCAAGCATAGCCTCAAAGAAAAATGGGAGGCAATGCAAGGACTTGGCAACGCTTAACAAAATCCAAAAAAAAAAAAAAAAAAACTATGGACAAACTGGAGCAGAAGTGTAAAAACATGAACACTAAACAAGCCTTCCATAAGGTTTAAACACTAACTGGCTGTGACACACACAAGAACTTTTCCACAATAACAGACCACACCTCCTTTGATTGCACCTTGAACACCTTCTACAATTAGTTCGACACCCATAACCACTCAGCACCTGCACATGACCCCTTTACACAGAAGGATGTCCAGCTGCTGCTGGGTTGATGCAAGCCTGACAAGGCACCAAGGCCAGACGGCGTCCCGGCTAGGGTGCTCAAACTCTGTGCCATGGAGCTCTCCCCTACCATATACTCTCTTTTCTTGAAATCCTACAGGACAGCATCACTGCCCATCCCATGTTTAACATCCTCTATGATACCACCTACAGAGACATCTTGCCCTTCAGAGCCCAACCACTTTTGACCTGTTGCACTCATTTTAATTATCATGAAATGGCTGGAAAAACAAAATTTCCATCCTGCCAAGTCACAGATCGAACACTACTAGTTTGCTTACAGTGCCAAAAGAGGGCAGAGGATGGTGTGACATGCCTCCTCCACTCCATCTGGAGTCACTCGGAAATTTCACTACAATCCTCTTCATCAATCTCAGCTCTACGCTTTCAACACAATCCAATTCAAACAGATGATCAGAAAACTTCAAGACTTCAAGATCCCTGCACAAGAAAAAAGTTAAAAAAAAGAATCACCTTACCTTCTCACAATGTCCTATTCGTAGGATCTACATGTTCCATAAAAATGAAATGTATAATGCAGCACAGGGTTGGAGTTAGGGATGATTAAGATTAGGTATGGTTAGGGTTAGGGATGGCAAAGGTTTGGGATGGTTAGGGGTAGGGCAGGGGACTTCTTAGGTATGTAGAGAATTCCAGGTGACAAAATTGATATTACACTTGTAAAGACTGTCTACAATGTACTATAGCCTGCCTTAGCTGGGATTTAAGTAATGGAATCTCAAGTTGCAAGTTTGTTGCTGTATCAACTGAGCTAAACAGGCTGTCTGAGGACAGTGGTGAAAGGTCAGGAAAACAAAGGTTGGGGCAAGATTTCACAATTCCACTCAGAGCTTATGTTTATGGTTAGGCATTTAGTATTGATGGATACAGTGCATTATGCCTATGAATATCCTCACTATGATAGATATACAAATGTGTGTGCAATTTAAAGAAACAGTAATGTAAAGGGTTTAATAATAATATATTTTTTTTGTTTTTGGTGCATTGTTTTTAGGAATGACCAGCTAATGGAATGGTATCAGCAGCAGTTATAAGGAAGCTGAGCTAGAAAAAAGAGAAAAAAATTGACACCTCCTAAGTAAAATACTTATAATTCTCAAGTTCTACAAAAAAGTGGAAGAATATTCATTAGTCTATTTTATGTTTCTCCTGCAGGACAAATCCAGTTCCATGCAGGTACCTTTATCAGCACTGACAAGATAGACATCTCCAGACCGCAGATTGTTGGAAAAGCTGGATGGCCTCATATCATCAAAGCACATGGTGAGAACTTGCCCAGATGGATGTCTACTAAACATACCCTTTTTTCTGTGTCCTGTCAGTAACATGACATAAGCAATATGTGTAAGGGAAATTGTGACAATTCATATTTTAATACATTTATATTGTGTATTATTGTGCTGGACCAAAGGAGAGGTCTAGGGGTGGCTGCTGGAATGGTAAATAAATATGTTGATATGTTTTGTAATATGAAGTGTCAATAATATTCTATATACAGTATATCTAGTCTTCTTGTGACCTAGACAATTATCAGCTCCTGTTGTGTAAAAAAGATGCCTCAGCACACTTTCCCATTCGTTACTCCTAGCCTGATCATGCTCTGTGCATGTGAACACAACATTCCCAAACTGCCCACTGCACTGTCTTCAACCACATCATCTTACCACAAAGCTGTAACCTGTGGAGTTTTTTTCCTGTCTTAAATCAACAGCATGGTCTTCCAGTTCAAGCGCATAATTTGTTGAATTTATGTTCAGAATGTGCATTAATTTTCATCAAAACCCTGCCCTTGCACTTAAATAGCTCCTGTTTGCACTTACAATTGCTTTTTGATTTTCCTTCAAGTCTTCATTTATTTTCAAAATTATAAATGAAACTACACCATGGCAGAAATATTACTATATTATAATCTACAAAAATTTTTTGTATGAAAACAAGTGTTTTTAATGCAATGCGACATCCACACCTTCTTTCACAGATATTTGGGATAACACTGATATGCCTCTACTGTCCTTCAAGCTTTTTGATGTTGGAGGAACAAACAACAAAGTAATTCATTTATATTCACCATTGTGAACACCAATTACAAATTGAGTCTTTTTTTTTATCAAACTTCCTTGCAGAAGATTTTTTTTTTTTTCATTTCACTGTGATGCTTGTCACTTGGCTACTCAAACTCTAGTTATTTGACTGTGATAAACACATCTCAGGGTCCTCAGAGTCTTAAGGGTTTTGGTGACCTGTGGCCCTCTTTAGCACCTAAATTTTGACAGGAAATGTATTGCACATATTCATGTTTCTCTGAAGCCTTTTATGTTGGACATTGCATTGACTGTTTGGTTGTTTTAAATAGAAGTTATTCTCATCTGTTAGACAGACCTTAGACACGTGACTCAATATGTGATAAAAAAAAACATGCTGTGCAGTTTATGGCTGGGTATGCAATTTGTTCACAATAGACGGGTGAATCCTTAACTTGTGACTTGAGGGATAATTTTTTTATGGCCCATGACCTTTGGCTACCAAAATCTAATCAAATTTGAAGAAATTCCTCAAAGGCATTCTTGAGATATCACGTTCACAAGAATAGAACAGATGGACGGACAGAAAACCAGAAAACATAATGCTTTCGGCCACTGGCTGTCAGCGGCGCAGGGGAATAAAATATGCTACAGCACTGGGATGTGGAGTGCTCTGGTTGATACAGTTTGGGATGGAGGGACTTACATGCCCAGGAGCCCAATTGTTTCATCCAAAACTGACAAGTTTAAAGAGTACCACAACATGGAGGTCATATTAGAAATAGAGGTTATAGATATTGATTCATACAACTCTTTGGTTTCAGGAGCACTAATGCTGATAGCCTGGATGACCACAGGATCACTAGGGATGATGGTGGCTCGATATCTGAAAGGAGTGACCAAAGGACACAACCTGTGGGGCAAAGATGTCTGGTTTCTGGTGAGAGTTAATCAATACTGTACAACTGAATGCATCCTTTTCATGGCAGCATTTTGAAATGAAATAGTAGGTAAACACAGTTGTTACTAATTACGTGAATTAAAGTTTTGCTCTATTCAGATAGAGACTTAATGAATGTGATTAGTAACACCTGTGTTTACCTACTTTTTCATGTCAAAATGGCTGCCATGAAAAGAGTCTATCACTGTATAAATGTATGCCATGATCAGTTTGCCTTTTTAGCATGAGAAAAACATGAAACATAAAATAAAAACTATAATAACATTTCAGTTCTAAACAAAAATATGATAATACAGTAGAATAACTGATGATTCAAACAACAAACAAATCCATCTGATTACTGTGATTTTAAATGATTTATTATTTGTATTAATCAAATGATCATGTATATATTCTATGAAATTAACAAACCTACTAAACCACACCTTCCCCTAATCATGCACAACTGAGCCTGCACATCTACTGAGTTCTCTACAGCAGCATATGTTTGACTTGACTTTGATTGTTTGTGTTTCTCCAGGTCCATGTAGCAGTGATGTGTGTGACGGTAGCAGCCACAATCATCGCCTTCATCCTCTCATTTTCACATGTCAAGGGCTGGTCTAAAGTCAGTGTACCAGCTATGCTGGGATTCATTCCTTTTTTTCCTCCAGCATTGTATAATTGAATTTGCTTATTATTGAAGGGCATTGCCATCACAAGGAATTTGCCTTTACTCAATATTGTTGTTGTGGACTGAACAGGAACTTGATGCATGACTCAGTCAACAACTTCTCAGTGAATGAAAGTTTGAAATGAATAGACTTTTAAAGCACAGGTTGATGGCAGCGAAATTAGATCATCTGTGCTTGATGAGCTTGGTGCTTTGTGCTGCGTGGTCTGAATGAGCAAGGCAGTGTATTTGTGGAGGAGTGTAAGGCACAGGTCTGTGTCTCTGAATGACTTTAAGGAATATTTTAACCAGTGGATGATTAAACACAGATCTGTTCCTGAAACTCTTGTGACAGGATGAAATGGCAGCAGGGTCAATTACATGATGCTCTTTTTTTTTTGTCGCTATAGTTTAGTTAAAATTAAATTGGTTACATGTTAAAAATAAACTTACAAATGACTTGCATACATTATTGGAGATCAAGTCTAAAATTTTAGGATTTAATAATTATGAGAGAATATTTGGGGTATGATGGCAAAAATGTCAGTGTGGTGTAACTTTAAAAATTTGGTACCAAATAATTACATTTGAATTAAAAATGTGATATTTTCAATAAAACACCATATCAACTAGTTTGACATGATCTAACATCTGTGATGATTAATATTAAAGAATATAAATGGAAAAAAAAATCTGAAAATGATCAATTTTGGTGAATTAAGTGAGTCAAGTCAACCTCTTAGCATCAAGGTGGTGCATCCACCAAGGAGTCATTTTGCTAAATTGTGCAAGAAAACACAATATCAACAAAAACACCATAAGTCTGACATTTTTAGGTTCAGGTCAGGTGTGTTTTGGTTACTTGTGAAATGATATGACCCCAGGAAAACGTTCATAATTTATCTTAATTGTAAAATAAGTATTTATTATCAGGAAATATTCTAAAATCTTTAAAACAAGGCCATGTCCGTCATATTGCCTGCCAAATTTTAATTGAAATTTAAATGTCAAATGGTGTAACCAGTAAACCATTAAAGATAAAGATAATTGTAATTAATTTAACCAGTTGAATTAGAACTTTAACTCTTTGTATTTAATTTTTAAATGATTTATCCTCAACTTTATTCAGGCTCTTTAAGTTTCAGATGAAATCAGTATATTGCACAACCTTGGTGAAAGGGTCCTCCAACTATCCACTTATTGAACGGTGACAGGTCCAGGATGGGTCTCGACCTGCCCATCTTTTTAGGAATGGGAGTAAATTTCCCTAGCTTTCTTGATCCAGGGGCAACTCTGGAGATTGCATTTTCACTAGGAGTCCTGTGGCTTGGAGAGTGAGACACTCTTCTCCAGATGACAGGACTGTCTCCAGCCTGTCCATCCACCTGTAGAGTGAACATATGTGCCGCCACTCTGAGTAGTGTTCTGAAAGCAGATGTGCATTTGACTGTCACGCCACTGTTGTCGTGGAAACGAGCAAAGCCTGTGTCAGATTCTTCTCCGTGGCAACCCATGGGAAGCTCGCACCAAAAAGGCCGTGCAGCTATCTCTGGTGAGCGCATCACACATCCACTTACCCACAGAAAAGACAGGTGATGTGACTCCATAAGCCTCTGTTCATGGGATGGCTCATAAACATGACATTGAGGAGTGTTAACATTCTCACACACTGAAGGATGAGGAAAGGAAATGCTACGCATAGACAGTGGCATGAACACTGTCCACACGCAGCAAGAAAATTGTGCTCATGGGCTCCTGATTACACATAAGACTCTGAGGTGCATATCTATGAAAAAGGTGCAATTGTGTGACAGGAGAACATTGTTGTTGTCATGACATGAAACCGTGCTGCTTGTTAAAGGATTTAGGTTTAAGGTGTGGGAGTTGTGTATTTAACAGTCACGGCCACATCAACAGACCCAGGCACAGACAGAGTTACAGCAGGGAGGATGCTCTTTCGAAGATGCTCATGTTTAGTACTTAAAAGAGCACCGTTGTGTTTAAGGGTGATGCCGTAGTGTCTCTGTAATTACTTACTCAATGTGAAGTTTCTCAGTCTTATGATGCTTTTCAAAATTCTTCCTTTATTCTGTGCTTATATTCCTCAAGTAGTATCCAGATTTATTTTTTAGCCATCTGAACCAAGCACTGGAAATAGTGTAAGGCGTATGTGTGGTATGGTATGTGTCAGTGTCGCTGTGTTCTGTTTGCAGGGAGCCCATCCAGTGTTGGGCTGCCTGGTTATGATCCTCTCATTCCTCCAGCCCATACTGGCACTGATGCGTTGTGGACCACAACATCCACTGTACGTACTATGTTGTGTGTATATGTGTCTCTCTCTCTCTCTCTCTCTCTCTCACACACACATACACACACACACATACACATTTTGGATAACTTCTGTCTGATTTTTTTTCAACTAAAAAGTTGTTACAACTCTTGAAACATCTCCTTCTCCCTCCTTAAATGTCCAAAATCCATAATGTATATATTTCATGTCAGAAGTTAATAGTAGTAAGATAATTTTGAAATAAAAACATTCAAGTTTATGAACAACAAACTTGAATGTTTTTGTGTTGGGGGGGGCATCAAAATGTAAAAGTCTGCGTTTGTTAGGGTTTAGGATTATATGTTTTGACTGAAGCATTTAATTCAAGCTAAGCACACTTCAACCTTACCTTGCCTGGTTGGATGTCTTAATATACATGAATGAAAGAGAAAACCACACTTATACAACATGTTGGAGCTCATTGGCATACATCTCAATTATGTCAAGAAAAAACAAAGAGCAGTCTAGAGACAATGCTTCTTGTGGCAATGTGTGACACTGTGTTTATAACAAATGTACACATAGTCCTGCCTGTGTGCACAGGATTGTTCATACTTGTTGTATTGTATTCAGTGCATCTATTAGCAGCACCTTTTTTGTTCTATTGGAATTTGGTATACTCTCCTAACTAACCAATCGGATGATTGGGTGATGCTTTTGCTGTCCGTGGAAAAAATTTGGCTTGCAGGACCCGAGTGAATTATACTCACCATAGGCGGTTTAGAAGTGGGTAAGCACTATGCTCATTGAATAGTACTGTCAATACAAATTGGCGGGTGGCTGTGGCTGAGGAGTAGTAGTAAAGTGGTCGTTTTCCAGCCAGATGGTCAGCAGCTCAATCCCCAGTCTTCCCCATCTGCATGCCAAAGTGTTCTTGAGCAAGATGCTGCACCCCAAATAGCCCCTCATAGACCAAAAAGTGCTGCTACTCGATAGTAGAATAGGTGAATGGAAAACTGTACTGTAAAGCACTTTGAGTGGTCATCAAGACTAAAAAAGCTCTTTATAAATACAAACCATTTATAATTGTATTCAATGACCAGTGTTGTTCTTCTAGTGAGGACAAGCTTTTGTCAGCAGCTGATCATTTAATATTTTTCTTCTTTATTTGACAGGAGATTTCTGTTTAACTGGTCCCATGCTTTAAATGCGGTGGTCATAAAAACTTTAGCTGGTAAGCTCTCTTCTTTCATTTTGCATTGATAGACATTTTATGTTCTAATTGGTACACTCTCTCAAAGGTTAATAATTAATCAAACTACATACAAACTGACTGAAATGACTTGTTTAATGTGACTTCACACAGTGGCTGCCATATTTACTGGTCTGAAGTTGATTGATAGCACACTGGACCATTGGCTGATGAAAGTGATGGGTGGTTTTATTGGATGGGAATCTTTGTGCTACATACTCCTCGAGGTGCATTTAAATTGCACAATCAACAATACAGGTAAACACTTTTTTTGTCCTGTCATGTATTAATATTATTTGTAATGTAGCCGAGGGGGGGGGGGCATCGACTGTCAGTAAGATATTCAAGTGTCCTCAAGTGTTGAGTAAACACACCAAATCAAAAGAATATATATTTATTGTGGAAAATGTGGATTTTGTAGTAGCTTTAACTTTGGCATTTTCTTTGGATTACAGATACTTTGATATCGAAAATGGTAAGATAAAAAGATAGAAATAAGCAAAACCATACATAGCACACTACTGATTTCTAATGGAAATTGCATTGTTTTTTCAGACAACAGTCATCCTGCTGATGGTCCTATTCTGTCTGGGAAACTGTGCCTTTCTTGTGGCTCTGTTGGTAGGAATTGGGATGTCATAGAAAAAACCATGACACATCAAAAACAACGTACTATAGGATTCCTATTGTTTTTGCACCGGGGCCCAAAAGGGTGTAGCTGGGGACTAGGGACTGATTCTTCAATAGTAAAAAAACTGCAGAAAAAAACATAAAGTGCCTCCATACTGCTCCTGTGGTGTCATCCAAGTGTACATAAGCCCTGACATTTTGACTCTAAAGTGCTGCATTTACACCATGTTTTTACCCTAAAGCAGAATATCCCCCAGAACTGCACATCATGCACGTAGCTTTGGGCAAGAGCTTGTGTGCAGTGTGTGCAGAGGAGGATATCAGAAGACATTTAGTGGTAGAGGTGTGCAACACATCACTGGAAACGGTCTCCCAGCCATCTACCACCAGCTGTGTCTGTGGAAGGCACACAACACCATCAAAGACCATAGTCATCCAGCATGAAAACTGTTCTCTTTTACCATCTAGTAGATAGTACAGGAGCAGGGCTGCACCCACCTTCAGACTTAAGAATAGTTTCTATAACAAGGTCATCAGGTTTCTCATGACAAACAATACTCTGCACATCTGCTTGTTTTCACTTTTATTTTCCTCACCTCTCGAAAAATGGCAATAACTTACTTGATCTTTTCAAGGTCCATTTGAGTCTTTAAAAATGATTGTTCTGTATGAGAATTATACTGTAATAGTAATAGTATGAACAATGCTTGAATGAGTATGTAAAGTCTCTTATGTGATCTGATTGTACCATGCCATTCCACTTTTCAAAAAGTTTCATAAGTTGTGTATGCATATTAAGCTGTCAGTGTGTCATTTTGATTAGGGTTAAGGTCAGGAGAAAGTAAGTAGATAAATGACGTGCCATAAAAAGATGTGAAATGTATGTGTTATTCACCCTTTGGTGATACCAGGCTGGGCTCTGCAGCAATAAAATATAAAACAACACCATTTGAAAGACTTGAAAATGCAAATTATTAAGTGACCACATTATTAAACTGAATCATGTATTTATTAAAACAGAAAATATTCATTATTTACATCAGTAAGGTCAAAGATAAATGCACAGTATGATTGATCATAATCGTGTGTGTGTGTGTGTAGAGGGGAACTATCTCAGCTGCTCCAGGTGAGTTTGAACCCTGAGGGCAGGGTGGAATACTGGGCTTGAAAAACGATGTAGACTTGATGGGAGGTGGCTCTGAAAGGTGCGATGTTGGTTTCCTTAACAAACAACAGAAACAAGTAGTAACTAGTAACATGCTACATACTATAGATCACACATATTGTACACAAGTATCTCTAAACCTTTTGCATATTTATATTACCTCACACTATTACTGTAATTTATACTCCGTAACTGTCAAACAGACAAGGGTTTCAAAACATAGTATATAAATATGCACTTATTTGAATCACCTGTTTTATATAATGTCCATAGATGGACACACAATCCAATTTTCCTGTTTTGACAGTTTAGCTCAAGTATTTGGATAGTTACACATGCATGTACATCTACTTTTACTAGTTTAACAACAGAAAAAAGGTTGCTACACCAGGCACGTGGTTCTAAAGGGTTGTTCTTGTTCTCTCCATTATTCACGTGTGCTTTGGGCGTTGGTCTGAAACTATTCAGAGTGCCATCTCCTATTTAGGGATGCCCACATGTGGAAAGAAAAGATGTGGCTCAATCTTTAATGAAAGCTTTTGTTGTGGGCAGCCTCACTCTTGGAGTGCACTTGAAAGTGTGCAGTGTTTCTCATTAATTACTTAATGACCTCTCATAGTTTAATATGTCTGGCCATAGTTTTGTAATGATCTACATTGTTTTTATGCAACTAATAATAACATAAAAGATGTCTGTTTGCTGCTTCTTTGTAGAGCTGTGTGCAGAGTCCTTCATTCTTGCTTGCTCTCTTAGAAACATATACTGACATCTAGCCTGTGAATCGTCAAAGCAACCTTAACGTTTTTACCGTCCTTTGATATCAAATCCTTGTCAGTCAACTCTTCTCTCATCATGTGATGAGACTCCAGACTAAACACTGAAATTAAGTATTTTACAAATAAGGTTGAAACAGAGAAACGTTGTAGGTTCAAATATTTCTTTTTTCATTCAGTGGTACATTTTTATTTTTCATAAGTAAAGTTCTTATGTTAAAAGGTCCTTACTTTTTTGAAGGTAAGAAGCAGAGGATGGAAAGAACAGAAAAATATGATACTAACCTTAGTCCTACCACTTATGAATATATTAATATGAGTGGTTATTTAAGGATGATTCAATAGAATATCAATGGAACTCTGGATCCTGTTGAATTGAATTAAAGTGAGGCTCAGCCTATTCTAATCCTAATGTATCAGTGGCTAACCTCCTATTCACTTGCAATCTGTGAGAACGAGAATGCAAATAAAACATTTGATTTCTGTGGCGAGAACAATTGCAGCGCGGCTTCAAGTTGCTTGACATTCACATGCGTGACTGTGTCCTTAATTTGAAGACATCCCATTGTTATGACTGTTAATGACTGACGTAAATATCCTTCTCAAGTCTGCTCCATTACAGCTGAGGTTATGACTGCTTATAGGTTACATACCACTCCACAGTAAGGTCCAACAGGCAGCGAGGAGGTGTCTGGGCCATCATACAACTTCAAGAAGTTACTCTGGCAATTTCCAGGGTCATCAATACTGATCTGGGCAAAGTTGATGGTCAACACATGGCCTCTGGGTGCCCTAATACTCCATTCACAGTTGGTATTGTTAGGATAGGTGCCAGGGTAGTTGGGACTTGAGAATGAGCCGTGGTCTCCAGACAGATTGCCACCACAACCTAGTACCAAACCAAATTTGACAAAGATGCTTTTTTTTTTAAATGATGTAATGTAATAAAAATCTAAACACATAAGGTATAGAAAATACAATCCTGGGAAATAAACAATCTTCAATCCAGTGGTAGGCCAGTAGAGATTAAATAATGACAACTTTTTTTTTTCTATCCTCAGATTAAAAGCTGTCAAATAAACAGTAAATACATATAAATACAAATAAACAGCGAATAAAGATTATGTTATAAACTGTAGAATTTGAAAGATGTGGGTGTATATCAACTAGTGTTTGGATCTCACAGAGGTCCTTGTAAGAAAATTCATTCAAGGAAAATATTTTTCATCTGTCGTTAAAGTACCCCTTAACCCTTAACTTGTTGGTTTATCTTTTATCTTGGATCATATTTTTTTTCTTAATTTTCAGATATTTAAATTGGTGACAGAAACAGGTTTAATTTTGGGTTGAAATCACAGCTCTTTAATGTACCGTATGTATGTTTCATGGAACATGTAAAATCATTTGTACAAACAGTTGGTTCTGACCGTGAGGGGAGGATGTCCATGTGACCTCAAAGCCATCTCGAGCACCGGAGAAGTCACTCTTGAAGCGCAAGTAGAGCAGATTGGATTGTGGAAAGATGGGGCTGGGCAGTGTGCTGCCACAGAACCGACCAATCAGTGGTGAGTCTGCTGTACTGCCGTTACGGATCTGGGAGACAAGGATTTGTGAATTACTGAATAACCGACACATCACACATAAAGCCCTTAATAATCAAACCCCATTATATATTTAAGAGGTCATACCTCCTGTTTATCCCAAAAGATGGCTTCAACCCTTAAATACAGCCTCACTTGTGGTTCCTATAGTCTGTAAGAGTTGAATATGAGGTAAATCCTTAACTAACAGGCTCTTCTCCTGTGTAACCAGATCCCAGTTTGGGTTTCGGGAGGCAGTTTCGAAGGTAGACACACATAATGCATTGAGCACTTTTCTTTTTCCCTCTTTCTGCCCCCTGTAGTCAGTAACCCTCATTTAGAGCAGGTTATTGTGTGCGTCTTGTTAAGATAAAGAAAATCCTTTCAAGTGAGGAAAGTATGGACAACATGTAGATGCTAAAAGTTGAAAGTAGTCAATATGTGTGTGTCTGTCCAATGTACTGATTGTTTTACCTCCAGATAGTCAAATCCACAGTTGCTGTGGTTCTCCACATCAAAACTGTTAAAGAAGAGGGAGATGTAGTTGTTCTGTGGTGCCTTCAGGATGATGGTGCAGTCCATGTTGTGGGGGTAGATGTTCGGCCAGCCTGGACTCTTCAGGTAGCCATATTCCTGTTCATAGGTTCGACTACAGCCTAAAAGTCAACACCACAGTCAGAGCTCTCATAAGGAAGTAGGTACTTCAGTACACACCATGCCCACTGTTGTAAAACCTATTGTGCAGATTTTCTTCTAGAAAAGTAGTCTATGAAATCTGAGAATGTTCTGTGGATTATCCACAGAAGTTTTAGAGGAAAAAAGACAAACATCACATGATATTATTTATAGGAATTTTGGTAGCACTGTTATCAACATTCACTAAATAAATAAAAAACTTCATAGGACTCCAACAGCGTAGCAGTGCTTACTGATAGGATGGTGTGCATACATCCCATTTACCCAATGACAACCACATGCTGGAAAACATAAAACTATCTATAGTTCAATGTACAATTAATGTCAAAACTACACTTGATTAGCCTATGAGGCAAAATGTGATTAATTGATTGATTGACTTGCAGACTTATTGCATCTGAAGCCATTTTTTTCATGAAATTAATTCTAAAATAAATAATAAATTATTTTGGCAGGGAGTTTTGACTCTGTTTCTCATCTTGTCACAGGTAGACTGTGTACGTACTGGCAATCTGATAGGTGAAACTCAGGCCATTTCCTGACATGAAGGTGTCAGATTTGAAATACACATGGACCGTTCTGCTGTAACTGTAGAAGTCTGGTGGAAGACCATCCGATGCACAGAACTTGAGTGACTGCCCATAGTCTCCCTGGAAAAGAGGAAGCAAACAATAAGACAATGAATGTGATTTAGGTAAACTAGATTGCTTAGAAGGATCTTGCCTCCACAATATAGCAGTCAGGTCTGTATCCATCTGTTTTATTGGCCTCAGAGCACTAATGGTCAAATAGTTCTGACTTTGTGTTTGAAGAAAAGGCAATAGCTGCTGTTTAATCTGTATCTGATTAATCTTTAAATACGGTCTTCCCTCTGGACCAAAGTAGTCACCTTATTCCATCCTGCTCGGACCTCAGACTGGCTACCACTCTCCTCACTCCTAGGCAGCTGTGCAATTCACATAAATCCACATGTATCTTTCCTACAGTGTTCAGACCTATTATTCCATTGTGTTGAAAAAAAGTATGGCTCCACTGAAAATCTGTAAAAATCACCAATCAAAAAACAGAAAAGAAAAAGTAAAGAATCATAATTCCAGTAAACATCTGTCATATAAAAATTGCCTACGGCTGGTTTGTGTTTTTTCAAAATTATGATTGGCAGCAATGTTAACGTACCGCCCCCTCCAACATCCTGGGACAAAAAAGCGCGTATAAAAATTGTAGACATAATTTAATTAGATAATAATATTTCACTCGTACAATGCTTTTAGTAGACCTTAAAAGTTGAGTGAGGTTTTTTTATTTTTTTTATTGGTTATTAGACATCATCATCACCAAGGTGTAGTTGGAAGAGATGTGTCTTTAGTGGCAGAAGATGTGTAGACTTTCTGCTGTCCTGGTGTCAGTAGGGAGCTCGTTCCCCCATTTAGGAGACAAGACAGCAAACAGTCGGGGTAGCAGCAAGACGATTGACAGATGCTGAGCGGAGTGGTTGGGCTGGGGTGTAAGGTTTGACCATGTCCTGGATGTGGACTCCGTTCGCATCACAGGTAATGATTTACTTTTGTTTTAATCTAATGCGGTGGGTTGACCCTGGAAATTTCTTTACAAAAACACCCCAACAAGAAAAAAAGGGGATAAAGGAGCTTTGTCCAGACAGACATGATTTACAGATTCAGCAGCATGTGGTGAGGACAAGCACCCGCTCTTTTTATGAGAAACAGAGTTGGCTAACTGGATGTGGTGTAAGAAATGTCTTTTACTGTTTCCCCTGTTTGCTCAGTGATCTACTGTGGACAATGACGGGGGTGCAAGACCTAAAACCTTTCTCTGAAAAATGCAAATGACATGAAAGTTGTCACAAAGACACAATTAGGCTACATTATTTTGTCAGGCGTACACTGTAACGAATTGTTGTATATTTACGGTGGATTTACAACAGTATCCTACTATATTTTATAATAATTGTAAAATACTGTTAAATATTCATCCCTCACATGTAAATTAACAGTTAAATCAGTCATTTAACAATACCAGTAGATAACTGTAATTTAACAGCATAAAACAGTATTTGTAATGAATTGCTGTAAATTTATGGTGGATTACAACAGTATCTTACTGTATTTTAAAATAACTGTAAAATACTGTTAAATATTCATGCTTACATGTAACTTAACAGTTAATGCTCAGTTAACTGACAGTTACAGTTAAACTACAGTTACAATTACAGTTAAAATGTTATTTAACAGCATAAAACAGTATTTTCTGTCAAGCAGTGGAAACATCCCTTCTTAAGTCCAGTCATTATCCATCAGCATCTTACTGATGATTGCAGTCTTATGTTTCTATTTTCATGATAGCACTTCTTTACTGATCAAACTCCTCAAACTCCACATTTTTTAGTGACAATATACTAACTGACTATTCCTGAACTCAACTTTGGAGAGCACAGCTCCGTCATATCATTCGAGAAGTCCATGTGGAGTTCATCAGAGCAGGTAAAGTAAAGTTATGCTTATCTCCTGAAATTGGTAGTGTCTAGTGTTGCTTTGTCTGCATGATTATTGAACTGTTGACATTTCAGATGTTTTGTTAGGTCTGTTTCATTAGTTCAGGTTGCCTGGCTAAGTGAAAGCTAGCTCTGTAGCTAGCTTGAGCTCACTTAGCTGTAGGTGTTGCTGACCTTCATAAAGTTTTTTTTATCGTAAAATGTATGTCATTAAGATCTCAGAGATGTTACGTTATTAAAGTTAATCACCAATTGTGTGAAGATATAACTAACTTGTGTTAACTTGTGCTTTTATAGAGCTGACTGGTCAAACACAAACAGGAAGGAATGGAGGATTTTCCAAAGGAAGTGAGTTAGGACCTACAGTCTCTCACCAAGTGGAGAAGTAAGGTGTGTCAGTGTGTTCCTGCGAGGAGCAACATTAAAAACATCAGACACGTTTTATTATGTACTCCATTGTAGTAATGTCTGTCTTTCTCAATCAGTGAAATTGAAGAAGGAAAAAAATCAGCTTCCTTAACTTTGCTTAATCATTTCATCATATAGGCAAGTCTGCACATTTAAACTGCATCATATTGTCATATTAGCCAAGTATTGCTGTGTTATGCGAACATACAGTAGTCTACTTTGCTTTTCTTAAATGCCAGAAGTTATTCTTTTATCACACTAAAGCTGAAAACACATTTTTGTTTTCAAAGACAGACATTTAACTAAAGCAATATATATATGACAAAGATGTCAGATGTCTGATATCTTGCCTCTCTCTCTCTCTATCTGGTCTTTAACCATTGTGTTGCTAATTTTATTTTTATTTTTTTTCTTACAGGCACTTGTCATTGGTGACTGAGGAGACCAGCCAAACGCTGCTGTCAAGTACTCACTCTTTTATTCTCCCCCTTTTCTTTCTCCACTCCCACTGTTCATAGTTCATAGTTCACATGCAAAAGACATGTTTTCAAGCTAGACTGTTCAGTTACACTGTTTTAGGTGGTACTTTAATGCACTGTTACACTGTTCTAGATGGTACTTTAATTCAGCGTCTGAGGTTATGCTCTTGAGTTCAGTAAAGTCTGTCATTAATGATTGAATTGGAGACAGTTTCTTCCAAATATGGTAATGCAATACCTTGTCATTATTGTAATACAAATGTTCTCAATGTTACTAATCTTACAAAGTCTGCTGTACAAATGAGCACTTTGTAATAAACTACAGCAATGTTATGGAATGTATATTCTCTTGTGTTCTATACCAGGGTTCTCAAACTTATTACTTAAAGGTCTGCATCTGATTTTATACAAGGTCAGAGGTTAGGAATGATTGGCAAAAACAACAAAATGTAATCACTTCAGTTATGATTATGTCTCTTCATTGAGCCAGCATGCATAGAAACCCTATGTTTGATAGAAACTGAGGCAGACACAGCTCAGGTAGAAGTTATTAAGTGAAATTAAATATCAGCTGAATAAGATTAAAGTGAGAGCTCTGTACTATCGGTTCTGGGAAACGGTGTTAAAGTTAGTGCTCTGCTCTGTGAGTTCAGGTTCTTGAAAACGGAAAGAGTAAGCACTCCTTGTACTGTCCACTCTTTGCTACTCTCCTCCTATGTATCCTCCGCTAGCTTAACCTGCTACTTTTCTTCATTTGAGCACAGACAGATGAACAGTGATGAATGCATGTTGTTGCTGAATGTGTTTCTGATCCGCTCTAAGCACTAGAAGGCTAGACATTATTAAAATACAAGGAAAGTCAAGCTTTGTGTTTATTGTAGGACTTCTGGATGTTGACTGGCTGTCGGGATGAATGTGGTAACCTAGGGCTGGGTATTTAAAAGGCCCTGCATACTTTGGTTTTAAATGGGTGAGGATTTATAATGTGCAAAAATAGCAGATTTTATAACACACTGGCATCTACTGTAAAATTACTGTAGCTGATGTTCATAATTTATCATTGATTATGTAATTATTGTCAATTGGTACACGTTTCAGGTGTTTTTGTTGTTTGAGAGGGCTGTCAACCTATATTTTGAAAGTATGACTTTTATTTTGACATGCTGTGTTCGCTGCGCTGCTCCGGAGAGTGAGAAGTAAACCTACGAAGGTGAAGAAGTGCTTTAGCTAATACAGTAAAATTAAGAACCAATTTAACGAGGTAACGAGGTAATTAATGTGTTTGTCTTTATTTACTTTGCACGTGTTTCATTTTGATGTTGTAATGCTATCGCTAACACTTTGTGTATATGTATGTTATAGTTTTCACGGTGGATTTGGAGGAAGCTTCAAATAAATCAGTACCAAGAAAGCCACTTGTGTTGTCCGTGCCTCGAGGGAATTACAATTACCATAACCCACAGTTCTCCTACTGTCATGAACTGTAATCCAAAATACGGAAATATACTGTTAAATAAATGACACTATATGCGCTGTAAAATTACTAAAACACAGTTATCCTACCATCATGTACTGTAATCCAAAAAACGTTATATACTGTTAAATTAATTACGGTAGATGTGCTGTAAAATAACCACCAAACACCCACCGTTATTCTACGGTCATATACTGTAATCCAAAATACGGTAATATACTGTTTAAATAAATAACAGTAATTGCACTGTAAAATAACAGTAAAATACTGGCGTCCCTGCTGCCAGTATTTTACTGTTATTTCTCAGTGAAATTCTTTACAGTGTAGCTTTGCTCTGCAGCTTGCTACAGGATTGGCAAATTGTGTGTTGTGTTGTTTTGCAACTCAGATCTACAATTATATTTAATAATTTCTGAGACTCATAATATTTGATACACGGTGTAGTTGATCTAGGGGTTACATTGGGACATGTGGTGCTGTGTAATATCTTGAGAAACCGATATATAATTGTACTGTATATCATGCTCATTTGAATATTTTCAACAGTTGGAAAAAAGAGAGCAGAGATTTTCAGTCAGTGTTTTTCAAAGGTTATTGACCAAATTACAAAACTGCTGTTCTTTTGATCCAACACTTTCTGGTTCAGTCCCTGTCTCAACTCACCATAGGCCAGTCCTTCATATCCAGGAAATTTGTGGAGCAGCTCTGGCTGGGTTGGAATGCAAGGTTCTGGAATGACAGCTGGATGGTTTCCTGGGCGGGAGCATCCAGTATCCAGCGGCAGGAGGTGTAAGGAGGATAGGCATTGGGGAAGGAGGGTGAGGTCAGGGTCTCCATGGTAGTTGATGCATTCAGAGTCCCACCACAGAGCACTGGTCCAATGCAGACACATTGAGAGGTTTGTTAAACAGTGTGGTATATAAATCTATAGATGTTAATACTGCATCACTGAATTTTGACCATGTTTCAGTTAGTCAAAAGCAGAATTTTTTTCCACTGCCTCAAGATTGCAGTATGCCAGATGGGATATTCACAACTGTGTCAATCTGAAATGAGCAAAGATACTCACATGTTCTACCATTACTGACAATAACTCCTCAAGTCATTTGCCATTGCTGCTCGCTTCATCTCTATCAGACATTTCTCATGTATAAATACTTGTATAAATACTACTAGTAATACTACTAACTAAAAACTGATTCGTTCAGTTCACCAAAAATATGAACAGTGCTAACTGCCATTCATTTTGCAACATGAGTACTTACTTCAAACTTTCCTACTGTACTGCACCTTTGGTGTTATAAATCATCAGTTGTAAATCCCTTTGGATAAAAGCATCTTCTGAAAGATTAATTGTGATGTATAAAATTAAACGGTCTTTTGGCCCTGTTATCAGCACCTCTGCAGGATCCTTTAACATTGTTCAAATGAGCATAAGGGATGAAAAGCAATATAAGAATCACCAATAACAGGATGAAACTATTTGTGTTTGCAGTTGGTCTTCCTCATCATCTATTAGGCTATTACTGTCATTAAAATTATGAATTCCTAAAGAAAAATTAGACAAAAAATTCAGATCTCACAGCTATTGCACAGTTCAGTCTGTCAACTGTGTGACTGCATGATACAAATCTGTGTCAAAACCTGACATTTTCAACATGTAGGTTGCAGCTTGATGGTTGCTCTTGTTTCCCATAGCAAAGTGGATTTGAACAGGCAGGAAATGGAAGGGGAGAACAATTCCACCTGACAACAGGTGTATACCTTCAGTTTACAGATGATGGAGATAAGAACAAGTATCTTACATGGAACAGCTCTGTAGGTAGCATTGAAGCCTCGTAGCTGCACTGAGCTATCAGTGACAAAATGAATGGTCAGGAAGTTTGCACTTGACATAAAAAAGGCGGGAATGGAGTTTCCGCAAAATGTCCCAACCAGAGGGAAATTAATATTGTCACCATCATACACCTGGTAGAGATAAACAAATGTTAATGAGAGTAACAGTTAATAACATAGCATTGTATATGTTGGTGTGTTGCCAATACTCATTTTAATTATGTTCCGATGTAATAATATCACAATGGCTGAGAGTTACTCACTTTGACGTAATCATAACGGCAAGAAGAGGAGCTCTCCAGCTGGAAAGAGTTGAAGGTCAGGTTGATAGCCCTGTTGACTGGCATCTCAATGGTCCAGAGGCAGTCCATCTTGGGCTCATAGCGTCCATCCAGGTTTGGATCTGGAGAACCAAACATGCCCAGTGGCATGGACAGGTAGCCACCACATCCCTGTGCTGGACCTGCAGGCAATTGAGTAACGAACACTTAACTTCAATCTTAATATTTGCTATAGCAAAACAACATTGCTGTACTGTAGAACTGTCTGAGAGGCTCAAATAATTTTCATGAAAATGCATATAACCACACAAGACAAAATCTAAATACCACAATTTCAACATACATTTCCATAGTTTTTAGTTTATTGCAAGAAAAGCTGCCAAAAAAATAGAAAAAAAATCCATTCTCAAATGGCATCGCAAATACAAAACATTCTCCTACCAAGTGTCTCACTGTAGGTGGCTCTCCAGCCAATCCCATTCACTGAGGCATCTGTCCTGAAGACAATAAATAGCTGGTTGGTAGAGGATCGCAGATTGGGTGGGAGCACTGCACCACAGAATTTCCCCAGCAAGGGCGACAAGGTGTCCTGTCCATCAAAAACTGCCACATAGTCATAGCGACAGGAAGAAGAAGCCTCCAGATGGAAGGTGTTAAACCTATGGAGAGAGAGGAAGGAAAGCATGAATCACTGAGAGGAAACACTGCCTAAAGCTTTAGAGCTACTTAAGGTTATTAAAAGCTCCAAAATCCAGATTCAGAGTCCAGAAAAATATTTAAACATTACTAAACTGACCCTCGTACAACTACTAGTTTTTACTGTGGCCACTTCTCTCAGTTCTTTGTCCCCTCTGTCTCTGTCTGCCCTTTTCCTCTCTTTTAACACGGCTCATAGATTGATCAATATCAGTGTAGACTGTAGAGTTTGTCTTGGCCTCTAAGATCAGACTTATATTACTTATATCACATATTACTGTGTGACACAAAATGTTAAACCTCCATCTCTTTGCCATTGATATGTAGGGTGTTTCTCAATGGATGGAGGAAAAGATGGACGACACATCCCTAGATCATTCCACTTTACAAAAAAGATGCCATAATATCCTGGTTAAGGTCACTGCCATTGGTGAGCCACGGTCTGCACAGTAGTGATTGTGATGTGACTTTAGTATAGTCGCTATAGTCTTACTTGAGATCAACCACTCTGTCTGTCGGGACCATTATATGGTAGGTACAGTTGATGTTGTGGTGGTAATTGGTCATGGAGAGTGCTGGACTGCTCACTGTTCCCATAGTGCTGTTGAAAAAACCACCACATGCTGTAGACAGACAGACAGACACAAACACACAGACATTTAAATCTGTGAGGGACAAGTTCTCTTTTCAGAGAAATTTTCAGTTACTTTTTGGTTAAAATTATCCTTTACAGTAGGGAAAGTAAATGCAAAATAAATAAACACACGTTTTCACAGTTATCTTCTTTAGTCTCATCCTCTAAAACTTCAACCTGCTTGCTGGACCCCATCCCTACTCAGCTCTTTAAAGAGGCATTCTTAGAAGTCTGCGGCACTGTATTGAATCTTATAAAAAGCTCTTTATTAACTGGCTATGTACCACAGGCTTTTAAACTAGCAGTAATTAAGCCCCTGCTAAAGAAGCCTAGCTTAGATGCAGGTATCTTAGCAAATTACAGACCTATATCAAACCTCCCATTTACTTCTAAACTTTTAGAATCAGCTGCTCGATCACCTCCAGAGAAATGACCTGCAGGAGGCCTATCAGTCTGAATTTAGAATGCACCATAGTACAGAGTCAGCACTTTTAAAAGTCTGAAATGATATTCTCCTAGCCTCTGACCAGGGTCTTGTCTCCATGCTGGTCATGTTAGATCTCAGTGCTGCATTCAACACCATTGACCATAACATTCTCCTTCAAAGATTAGAGCAGGAGGTTGGGATTGGAGGGACAGCATTAAGCTGGTTTAGTTCTTATTTATCAAATAGATTCCACCTTGTTAGTGTTAATGATGAATACTCATCATATACTAAAGTTAATCATGGATTCCCACAAGGTTTGGTTCTTGGCCCAATACTCTTTGGGCAATATTATTAGAAACCATAACATTGTTTTTCACTGCTATGCAGATGACACCCAGTTATATTTATCTATGAAGCCAGACGAACTGAACCATTTAATTCAACTTCAAAACTGTCTTAAAGACATCAAGGCCTGGATGACCCAGAATTTCTTATTGTTAAACACAGACAAAACTGAGGTCATAATCCTGGGTCCTAGGCATCTCAGAGAAACTCTGTCTAACCAGTCGGTTAACCTAGATGGTTCCAAACTCCACTGTGAAGAACCTAGGAGTTATCATTGATGAAGATATGTCACTTACATAAGTCAAACCTCCAGAATAGCTTTCTTTCATCTGCGTAATATAAAGAGAATCAAACAAATCCTGTCAAAACAGGATTCTGAAAAACTGATTCATGCCTTTATTACGTCTAGGCTAGACTACTGTAACTCCCTATTATCAGGGTGTCCGAGCAAATCGTTAAAAAACCCTTCAGCTGGTGCAGAATGTTGCTACACGAGTACTGACAGGAACCAGAAGACGGCATCACATTACTCCTGTCCTAGCTTCACTTCACTGGCTCCCTGTTAAACAGAGGATAGAGTTAAAAATCCTCCTTCTGACTTATAAGGCCCTCAACAATCAGGCCCCATCATATATTAAAGAGCTCTTAACCCCTTACTGCCCCCACAGACCACTTTGCTCCCTAAACTCGGGACTCCTTGTAGTGCCTAGAGTTACTAAGAGGAGAATGGGTGGTAGAACTTTCAGTTACCAAGCTCCTCTCCTTTGGAACCAGCTCCCACTCTCAGTGAGGGAGGCAGACACAGTCTCTACATTTAAGGCTAGACTTAAAACCTTCCTTTTTGATAAAGCTTTTAGCTCAACCCTGAACCATAGTCATCCATAGCTATGCTGCTATAGGCCTACACTGCTGGGGGATCACCCATCAGGCACCAGCACCTTCTATCTTCCTCTCTCTTCTTCACTCTCTGCCTGGTTTATTTTGTTATATCTTATTACATATCTCTAACTCCCTGGGTCTTCTCCTCCCCTCCTTGGTCCATACTGTGCGGCTCTCCGGAGCCCGTCCTGGTGAGGGTCCTGGTGAGGGATGGACCTACTGAGGTCGCCGGTCTTTCGCGGGGCTGACGTGAGGGCTCACGCAACCACCAGCACTCCCACCTGAGGACCTCCCACCTCTGGAGCCATGGGTCCTATTACTGCGCACGTGAACTATGAGGGAGGCAGGAGTGCCTGGGGGAACAACGCGCCCTTGGAAGACCATGCAAACGTCTATGTGGAGATTCCCAGGCTGGATTCAAGCCCCTGACCCGACACTGACTCAACCCACCCCTTCATTTCCTTTTGTTCCCATGTATTACTTGTTAGTTCTCCATCACCCCAACCGATCCTGGCAGAGGCCATCCACACCGAGCCTGGTTATGCCAGGGGTTTCTTCCACCTGGGAGTTTTTCCTCCCCGCTGTTGCTCATGCTTGCTCGGTGTGGAACAAGTTGGATTTTGTGTTTCTTAAGATCTTGGACTTTTGTGCAGCACCCTGAGACAACTGTTTATTGTGATACTGTGCTATATAAATACATTTGATTGATTGATTGATTGAAGAAAGTATTCTTTCTGAGTACCTGCTGCCTGCTAGTAACATATCTGCTTGAACAGATATTGTATTTAATTTCATTATTATTACATATTGCTCATGCCTGACAGACACAAGTTTTAGTTACATTATAACAATACATTGTATAACTGTAAAGAACATTACAACAGACACAATATTCTATATAATGTAAAAATAAATCTTGAATTATTACATTGCATTTGAATGATGTTTGGTATATATTTATCTCTTTTACTCACGAATGGCTCTGTATTCTGCCATGAAGCCCCTGTAGTTGATCACAGAGTCAGAGTAGAAATGGAGTAACATGGGACCAAAGGTGGTGAAGGGCCCTGGGATGTTTGTGCCACACAACGTGGCAATAGGGGGGCCACTTGTAGCCAGGCTGTAGATCTTCAGCCCATCGTACTGACAGGTAGAGTGTGCTAAATAACAGACAACAAACTGTTGGTTGCGAACATCAGTAAGTACAAACATCTAGTTTTGGTTCAATGTCCCAAGGCAAACAGGTTTATCTTAAAGTTCCATTTTGATTGATGCATATTGTCTTCTTTTTTTCCCACTAAATCTCACATCTGTTGGTGATTCTTTGTTCATATATTGTTAATCCACAAACACTTGCCTTCAACTTGGAAGACCTGGAAAATGATAACGACCACTGTCTGTTCCCCAGCATCTATGATGTAGTTGCAGTTGGACCTTTCAGGGTAGTCAGCTGGATAGTTTGGAGAAACCACACGTCCATTGGGAGCAGTGAAGTTTGCGCCACATCCTGATGAAAAGAGGGATCAGACTGTTTTTGCATGTTGTTGGCTGGCCACCTCATGCCTCCTTCAAACAACTAAGTGGCCTCAATCAAAGTTCAGCCTGTTAATGCAAATAAATCAGACTTGGAATTTAACTTTCAAGCTATAAAATGACCTTCACTACATGACATATCTCCTGCTCTCTAGTGAGATAAAATATTGATTCTAAAGATACCCAGACACCTGAAATTGAATGCCACACCATGACCACAACATGAAGCTACCTTGGCTGCCAGGTACTTACTGGTGCTGAAGGTGGCAGAGAAGCCTCTGCCGGTTGCTTCAGTGGCCTGGAATCGGCTTGTAATGATGTTATATGGAGCAATGATGGCGCCTGGGGCCACCGAGCCACAGCCTGTTGACAGCAGAGCCTCAGGATTTTGGGTCTCACCCGACCACACCTGAAAATGCACACATGATTGAGAAATTGTTGAGTAATAGAACATTGTTTTCTGGATACATATACTACACAGTCAAGCTGTCCAAACTTGTTGGAAAAAAGAAACTAGTTGGACTAATTCAAAATTAAAGAACAGCTAACCAAACAACAACTACAAAAAACAAATTCCACTTGACCTTTGACACCTTCGTTTAGCCTAAATCTCTAAAGAAGCCTTAATTCCCCACTTTGCTAAAAGTGATCAAAATGGTTAATGAAGGTGTTTTTGTATCATAATGACTTGTCATGGCCATTGGATACAAGTTTTTTTTCCAGGTTAAGGAGAATAAAGCAGAATGAATAAAGAAGTAATTTTTACCAGCCCTGTTATAATATATTATATTATCACTGTATTATCACTTAGATAAAATTTATACCGAGGTCTTTTCTATCACTCTCTACTCTTTTACTATTGATGCTCTCAAGGTAGCAGGAGTTCCTTCTACTGTCTCTAAGGAGTGATGTTACACACTGTCAAGCACAACTATACAACTCTGTGCCTAACTGCATAACAACTTATTATTTGAATTGTCCAACAGATTCTACTGTAAATTGCCAATGACACATTAAAACCAGTCTACACAGTGTCATAAAAAAATTGTACCCAATTAAAACTTCTTTCTCCTGTAACTCTCGTAGGACTTTCTCTGAAGTCCTTAAAAATGTCCAAAAATAAGATTGTAGGATCATCAGCATCTCCAAAGAGATTCAGAACTGAATCCTTAACTAGTGCATCATGGCATGGAGAGCCATATGTGTAAAGCAGATGAAATTAGTTCAAGGAAATGGCGAATGGACCCTTGATTTTCACAGCTTTAAATATGCTCATCTATGATAATACATTATATGATCCCACCCAACTTCCAAGTGCACTGCAGGTGTACCCTGCCATGTCAATACCACTGTGTCCTGGGTAAACTCCTGGTGCACTGGGCAGGACACATTTTAATGTTTTCACTAAAATGTTACTTAGGTTTAATATCCTTTAGTTTTTATTTAAATAGATAGATAGATAGATAGATAGATAGATTACTTTATTCATCCCCGGAGGGAAATAAAGTCGTCATAGCAGCTCGTGTATCAGAACACAACAAAACACAATACAATAGAACAAAACAAAACATTGAGGTAGAAAGAACAAAAACAGAAACACAAGATGAATAGGCAGACAAGTAGTGCAGTGGCAATATGATGGTAATAGTAATGATGATATGATGGTAATGTTATTGTTAGACAGTATATAAGAATAGTAGTACAGTATATATATATATAGTATACAATATAACATAATATTATTTATATAGATAGTACTTATACCAATATAATAGCAGTATATAGTAATAATGGAAGCAACAGCATATATAAGAATAATAACAGTAATAGTAGTAGTAATAATAATATAATAATAATAACATGTACACATGTATAAATATGTGTATATAGACTTATATATACAAAGAATATGCAGAGAATATACAGAGTATGATATAATATGATATGATATATAGTATATAGTAGGGTATAAATATAAGTACTTGACTATACAATATACTATCAGTGTGAGAATATGTAGACTGGGTGTGCAAAAGACAATATTATTGTATAAAATGGTCTGTAATATGAAAATGGTTTAAATTAACACATATCACAGAAGTAAATGTTCCAGTATATGGGGCGTAGTGTAGTACAGGGTACATGGTGCAAGGGTGACAGGTATATTAGTGCAAGCTCTTATCAAGCTCTTATCAAGCTCTGGTCAAAAGCTGTTACTATAAACTTGCACTGTTCTCACTTAAGTAGCCATTCTGATAAGGTTTTCGTATCATTATTTAATAAAGGTCAAACTACTGACCCCCTTTTTGAGTGTAGCTTGATGCTGGTACCTTGATATAACTGTTCTGACAGGTCCCAGTGTTGTCTGGAATCTGGAAATCACTGTTGAAGCTCATCTGCAGATGGTTTCCCTCATGAGCAATGATCTGCCAAGAACATTCAACATTGGCAGGGAAGTTCTGAGGATAGTTTGGAGACTTGATTGTTCCAGAATCAGCATGGATCACCCCTCCACACCCTGGCCGAAAACAAATAGATGTGATTGTGTAAATCCATGAGTAAAATGATCACAAGTAATATTTAAAAGTTTGACAAGCAGTAATCACTTTGTTCCAAAAACACAGGCTCTCTAGTGGTTCCAAGGGTCTGTAAGAGTAGAACAGGAGGTAGAGCATTCAGTTACCAGGCTCCTCTCCTGTGGAGTCAGCTCCCACTCTGGGTTCAGGAGGTAGACACCATCTCTGCATTTAAAGTTAAACTTTAAACATTCCTTTTTGATAAAGCCTTTAGTTAGTTCTGGATCAGGTGAGCCCTGCACCATCCCTTAGTTATGCTGCTATAGGTCTAGGTTTTTTCTCCCATAGTCCCTCTCTCTCTTTCTCTCATTGCAGATATCTCTGACTCCAGAACTGCAGGAGAAACTATCATTATTCTAATGATTATTATTAACAATAAAACTCAGTCATTAATTATCATATGAATTTTTGCTAATCAATAACTTCTTTACACTGTTACTCCGAGCTGATGTCTGAGGTGCTCAAGTGTTCCCGGTCTCTCTCAACTCTCTCTCCCTCTCCTGAATTGAATTAATCTCCTCATGTGTGTATGTCAGGGAAAGAACACGTACAAGCATGTTTATTTAGTCGGTGTTAACTCACCTGACGAGTCAGCCGACCAGGAGGCTATAAAGCCCCCTTTGGACACGCTGTGGTCTGCTAGAAAGACGACAGCAAGTTTGTTGGATCCTGACTGTATGGTTCCTGGGGAGGTGTTCCCACAGTACTGGCCAATAACAGGGGAGCCAGGGGATCCTCCATTGAAGATGGTGACAGAGTCCCAACCACATGTAGAGTGGGGCTCCAAGTTGAAGTAGCTGAAGGTTAGCTGCAGTAATACAATGGAGCAGGGATTATTAATATAATAATTATTGATAATAATAATAATAATATAATACAATTCAGTTCATTAGCACCATTTACCTAAATAGAGTCTAATCCATACATTTTTTTTTGTGCTTTGTTATTCAGGTACACATCCATAAAATAAAGTTATTTGCTTAGTTGAATCATTGGATATAATTGATGCTGGTTGAGATCTTCTGTTGTTATGTAAGTGTCACAATGAAAGCAAATATGAGAAATAATGTTTAAACAAAGAACAGTCAGTATGTCATTGTACATTTTCTTTTTGACAGGTGGTACAAACTCACTGTAATGGTTTGGCCCACTGGAGCCTCTAGTAGCCAAGCACAGCGACTGGGGCTGGGGTAGATACTGGGGTAGTTAGGACTGGATAACACCCCTCCCTCACCTGACTGCCACCCTCCACATTCTGCGGAGAGATTGATTCATATAATTCTTTTAGAGTGTGATTTGTGAAAAAATCTGCAGGGGGGGGGGTAATTTATTTGTATTCATTAACCAATAGCCTAAATGAAGCATTTTAGGCTATCCCTTCTGTTGTTTTAACATTTAACATGTTGGAATTTGAACTTAACAATGCATTTTTCAGGAATATATGAATTAATTTATTAAATTACCAATATTTTCACTCAAAAACTAAAGGTTAACATACTAGAATTAAATGGTAAATGGTCAGTATTTATACAACCCTATCTAGTCTTGATGACCACCCAAAGCACTTTACCGTGCAGTTTTGCCATCCACCCATTCACACACACATTGATACAATGCTTCTATGTGCAGCACTTTGTTATACATCACTCATACACTGCCAGTGGTATAGGGCAAATTAGGGTTAGTTTCTTGCCCAAGGACACTTCGGCTCACAGAGTGGAGAGACAGCAATTTAACTGCTGATGTTGCATCCCTGCCAGTGGATTTGCGAAGGAAATCCACATGCAGGTCAATTCACATAAACAGATAAAAAAGCAGGCTGGTCAGCCTGCAGATGTTCACTTTGTTTCAATCATCTGTGAGAATATTGCCCTGTTAAGATATGGTATAAGATTCTGCCCTGAAAGATAACATGTGGTCAGCGTTAAGTGCGTATGTTCACTCCTGGTATTAAAATGCCTCCTGAATGTGTGTCCTGTGTCTCCTTATGTGCAAATGAACATGACTATAATTTGTGATTGTGAAAATTATGTTGTTTTTACACAGTCTATGTTTACACATGTGTCTGGTGATATTGTTTGTGTGTGTCTGAATGTTGGTGCTGAATGAATGAATGCTTGAATCAATGAAGAAGGATTTTACCAATTTATTAAATGTATCAGTCATTATGTGGTGATTCATGTCAACATTATGTTGTCAATGGTGACCTTATGAGTACTACTAACTGTAGATTAAAAAACTATAGTAGATATACAGTAGATATACCCTTTGGAAGATGAAGTTAATCAAGAATTAGCGTCTTTCTTACCAGAGAACAAGTACTTGGCCTTGAAGCCCAAGTCTCCCTGGGAGGTATCACTCTGGAATTGGACCCAGAGTTCTGGTGTGAAGACCACAATGGGAATTATGGGGATGGTCTGCCCACAAAATGTGGCCAACAGCTCCCCATCTGAGTTACCTGAGGGAAGGTGTAGAAGGTTATACACAAATAAAATATAAAGACTGTAGAAGCCATCCGTTACTTCTAACCTATTCAACTACTGAGTCACTTAACAGTTTAGAATGTTCACAAAGATGATCTGGACTTGGATTGATGATTCCTTCTTAAAGAGTAAACCAACCAGTTATTAAAATCCTTGGAGCTTTGCCTGTTCACCTCACCCTTTCTCTAAATCCAAACAAATGTGTACATCCTCTCTATATATACAACAAGACATCATGTAACTGGCTTAGTTAAAAAGTCAGACTGATCCTGTTTCCAGATCAGGCTATTAAGTCAAAAATCACAACACAGCAGTCTTCATTTGTTGTCTGTGCTTATGACTCATTTAGCTTCTGTACAGGGGTATCGACTGTTCATGTTATCACCTCAGCTGTGCATAACATAACTAATGGTAGCCATGCAGAGTGAGAGTGCAGGCTATACTTCTGCATTGGTCTTGGCTGAGAGTGAGTAATAAGTAATATTCATCAAGTGACTTATTCCCTCTACAGTGTGTAGTGTAAAAGTAATTTGTAAGAGGGATATATTATATACACAAACACACACACACACACAGAGATTGAATGCACACTTTCAACCTATTTTAAAAAAGGACCAATCAATAAATTGATAATCACGTGCTGACGTATTGCGTATTGTGTCACTTCCGGTGTTAGCTACTGTGTGTTGTACCGGTCTCTTCTTCTCTTCGTCTCTCCCTTTTCCCTTTCACATCTTAATCATTTAAGCTAATTCTAACTTACTTTCATAGTTGTGCTGTCTTGACTTGTCGCTTGTACACCCCCTTGTCTCAGTGACTCGTTCATAAAATCACTGTGAGCTACACACTACCTGTGTTAGCTAAAGCAATTTAGCATTAGCAGTTAACGATGGCTTCTCCCTCTCACTCCCCTGCTCTCTCCTGCTCAGTGTGCTTGATGTACAGTTACTCCTCTGCCTCCTTTAGCGATAACGATACATGTGTTAAATGTAGCTTATTTGCCAGGATGGAGGCAAGGATGAACCTTTTAGAGTCGCGGCTCTGCACATGGGGAGTAGATCGTGTAGCGATGTAGTTAGCCAGTCCCCAGTAGCCGGTGCGAGCCACATAGCTGTAGCTTCTGCAGCCCCCCCAGCAGCTCCCGAGCAGCCGGAAAGACAGGTGGGCTGGGTGACTGTGCGAAACAAGAAGCGTAGCCCTAAACCGAAGCCCCAGGTGCACCACCAACCCGTTCACGTGTCTAATAAATTTTCCCCACTCAGCGACACACCCGCTGAGCAACAAACTCTGGTTATTGGCGACTCTATTCTAAGGAACGTGAAGTTAGCGACACCAGCGACCACAGTTAAATGTATTCCCGGGGCCAGAGCGGGCGACGCAGAATCCTATTTAAAACTGCTGGCTAAGGGTAAGCGTAAATACAGTAAGATTATTATTCATGTTGGCAGTAATGACCTCCGACTACGTCAGTCGGAGATCACAAAAATCAATATTGATTCAGTGTGTACATATGCAAAGACAATGTCGGACTCCGTAATTTTCTCTGGACCCCTGCCTAATGTTTCCAGTGATGACACGTTTAGCCGCACGTCATCCTTTCACCGCTGGCTGTCGAGGTGGTGTCCAGATAACAACGTGGGCTTCGTTAACAATTGGAGAACTTTTTGGGGGAAACCTGGTCTGATTAGGAGAGACTGTATTCTGGAGTAGACTGGAGCAGCTTTCATATCTAGAAACATGACAACGTTTGTTAGAAAGTCCACACCGTGACAATCCAGAGTTGAGACCAGGAGGCAGAGTCGCAGTCTTACACGCTTCTTTGCGCCTCTATTCAAACAGTCACCATCACAATGTCCTATAGAAACTGTGTCTGCCACCCGACCACCTAATTTCTTTAAATCAAAAGTACACAGGAGAGGGGTGATACATTCAAACCTAGTCAAAATTAACACAGCCAAACCATCAGCTAAAAACATAACTATAAAATGCGCTTTATTAAATATCAGGTCACTAAATTCAAAATCTTTACTCATAAATGATCTCATTACTGATCATCAAATAGATTTATTATGCCTAACCAAAACTTGGCTACAAGACGGAGAATATGTAGGTTTAAATGAAGCGACGCCCCCAACCCACTCTAATACTCACATTCCTCGGAACACAGGCAGAGGTGGAGGGGTTGCAGCAATCTTTAAATCTGATCTATCTATCAACCCCAGACCAAAAGAGAGTTATAACTCTTTCGAAAATCTTAGAACCAGCCTCGTCCACCCAAGCCTGACGTCGCATAAACCAATTAATATAGTCATCATATATCGTCCACCCGCCCCTTACTCTGAATTCCTATCTGAATTCTCTGAATTTTTATCAGAATTCTCTGAATTTTTATCAGAATTCTCTGAATTTTTATCAGAACTAGTTTTTAAAACAGATCAGATCATTATAGCCGGTGATTACAATATTCATGTAGATGTTGCCAATGACAGCCTTAGTTCAGCATTTAAATCAATAATAGACTCGATTGGTTTCACTCAACATGTGAATCAACTGACCCACTGCCTGAATCACACTCTTGATCTTGTCCTGACATATGGCATTGACATAGAAAATATAACAATATTCCAACAGAACCCGCTTCTGTCTGACCATTTTTTACTTACATTTAAATTCAGAATTGTTAATTACGTCAATTCTGGACGGAAAGTCTATTACAGTCGATGTTTATCTGACAAAACTGTTCACAAATTTAAAGAACTGCTCCCCTCCTCACTTCCCTCTCAGCCATATGTCAGTACAATACAAGAAGGTTATCAAAACCTTACTCCCACACTAGTTGATAACTTTGTAAATAGTACTGCAGCCTCACTAAAAACAGCACTTGAAGCTGTCGCCCCATTAAAAAAGAAGAAAGTAAGTCAGAGGAGATTAGCTCCGTGGTATAATTCCCAAACGCGCGTTCTAAAACAGACATCGCGGAAGCTAGAAAGGAAGTGGCGTTCCACCAATCGCCAAGACTTCCACCTAGCCTGGAAGAATAGCCTTATAAATTACAAAAAAGCACTTAGAAATGCCCAAACCTCTTATTATTCATTACTAATAGAAGAAAATAGGAACAACCCCAGGTTCCTCTTCAGCACTGTCGCCAGGCTGACAGAAAGTCACACCTCTACTGACCCATCTATTCCTCTAGATCTGAGAAGCAATGACTTCATGAGCTTCTTCACTAATAAAATTACAACCATCAGGGATAAAATCCACCACCTCCTCCCAGTGAATAACACTGATACATTGTCTGGTCCTGAAACCATAGCACCAGATTTATGTGTAAACAAATTTTACTCTATTGATCCTCCTGAACTGACCTCGTTAGTTTCATCATCTAAACCAACTACTTGTCAGCTGGACTCTGTTCCAACTAGACTTTTTAAAGAAGTCCTCCCCCTAATTGACAGTTCCATTTTAAATCAGATTAATATGTCTTTGCTAACCGGCTACGTACCACAGGCTTTTAAGGTAGCCGTTATTAAACCTCTGCTTAAAAAGCCTACGCTTGATCCAGAGGTTTTAGCTAACTATAGACCCATATCCAACCTGCCCTTCATTTCCAAAATCCTAGAAAAAGCCGTTGCTAACCAGCTGTGTGGTTACTTAGATAGTAACGGTTTATTGGAAAAATTTCAGTCAGGATTTAGAACCTATCACAGCACAGAAACAGCCCTATTGAAAGTCACTAATGACCTTCTTATGGCATCAGATGATGGACTTGTCTCTGTCCTCGTCTTGTTGGACCTTAGTGCAGCCTTTGACACAATAGATCATAAGATTCTGCTACAGAGATTAGAACAACATATAGGAATTAAAGGAACAGCACTACACTGGTTTAAATCATATTTATCAGATAGATTCCAATTTGTTAATGTTAACAATGACTCCTCCATGCACATGCAAGTTAATCATGGAGTTCCACAAGGTTCTGTCCTTGGACCAATACTCTTCACCTTATATATGCTCCCCTTAGGCAACATTATCAGACAGCACCACATACAATTCCACTGCTATGACGACGACACCCAATTGTATATTTCCATGAAGCATGATGAATCTAATCGCCTAGTTCAACTTCAGGAATGTCTCATAGATATCAAGGCCTGGATGACACAAAATGTTCTACTTTTAAACTCAGACAAAACTGAGGTTGTTGTAATTGGCCCTAAACATCTCAGAGAAACACTGTCTGACCAGATAGTCACTTTGGATGGTGTCAGTCTGGCTTCCAGCTCCACTGTGAGGAACCTTGGAGTGTTGTTCGACCAAGACATGTCATTTGACGCCCATATTAAACTAGTGTCTAGGACGGCTTTCTTCCATCTGCGCAATATTAACAAAATTAGAAACATCCTGTCTAAGCAGGATGCTGAAAAACTAGTCCACGCTTTGTAACCTCTAGATTAGATTACTGCAACTCTCTAATAGCAGGATGCTCCATGAAGACTGTTAAAAGTCTCCAGTTGGTCCAAAATGCTGCAGCACGAGTGCTGACAGGAACTAGAAGGAGAGATCATATCACTCCTGTCTTAGCTTCCTTACATTGGCTGCCTGTAAAATTTAGAATAGAATTCAAGATCCTGCTCCTCACTTTTAAAGCCCTCAACAATCACGCCCCCTCATATATCAAAGAGCTGATAAAACCTTATTATCCAAGTAGATCACTTCGTTCCCAAAACACAGGCTCTCTGGTGGTACCAAGAGTCTGTAAGAGTAGAGCAGGAGGTAGAACATTTAGCTATCAGGCTCCTCTCCTGTGGAACCAGCTCCCACTCTGGGTTCGGGAGGCAGACACTGTCCCAGCATTTAAAGTAAAACTAAAAACCTTCCTCTTTGACAAAGCCTATAGTTAGGGCTGGATCAGGTGAGTCCTCAACCATCCCTTAGTTGTGCTGCTATAGGTTTAGACTGCTGGGGGAACTCCCATCATGCACTGAGCACTTCTTCACTTCCCTCTGTCTCTCTGTCTCTCTGCCCCCCCACATCTGTTTATTTATTTATTTATTAGTTTTTACGTGTCATCATGTCAAAGTGTCACTTTGTCCTCCCATAGTCCCTCTGGCTCTTGTCTCTATCTCGTTTCTGATAACTCCAGCACCGGGACTGCAGGACAACAACGACTACCATCGACATTGTTAGCATTAATCAAAATAACTCAGTAATTCATTAATATATCTAATCCTGTTGTAGATCACTACATTGTTCTTGTTATAGTCAGCCCTGATAGTGATTGGTGCCCAATTGTTCCCGGTCTCTCTCTCTCCACCTCATCTCTCTCTTCTCTCCCCCGCTTTCCACCCATCTCTCCTTTCCTCCCCCCTTACTTTTCTTTCCTCACCCCAACCGGTCGAGGCAGATGACCGCCCACACTGAGCCTGGTTCTGCCAGAGGTTTCTCCCTGTTAATGAGGGAGTTTTTCCTCTCCACAGTCGCCTGTGCTTGCTCATTGTGGGAACTGTTGGGTTTCTCTATGTTAATATTGTTTTAAGGTCTTGACCTTTAAATGTAAAGTGCCTTGAGATAATGTAAATTATGAATTGGCGCTATATAAATAAAATTGAATTGAATTGAATTGAATAATTTATACAATAGTAACATTGATGATAATAATGATGAGAGACGAGGGGAGAAAAAACTAAAAAAAGAGAGAGAAAAAGTCTCATTTGGTAAATTTTCTTGAATGTGATGTGATGTTGTGGGGTTGACCTTGAGTTGTAGGTAGGTATTTTTGTCACTAAAAATATTTTTGAGCAAATTTTTTTATCCAGAAGTTATCATCCAGTTATCCAGATAAGTCTTATAAGAATTTAGTGTTGAAGCTGTGTGATACCTTCATCTTTCCAGGTGATTAAAAGTTTTTTTGCCCTTAAAGGTCCAGTTTTTAAGATTTAGGTGAAAGGGATCTATTGGCAGAAACTGAATATAAAATAATCCTAGTGAAGTTTCACTGGTGTGTTTCATCTAAATTGTAAGAATTGTTGTTTCCATTACTCTAGAATTGGCCCTTTATGTTCAAATACTTTATATTTACATTGTACTTACTTGATTCTTCAAGTAAGTTGTTCTGGGTTTGTTCCTTCACGGCTGAAAGTTGCTTTGGATAAAAGCGTCAGCTAAATGAAATGTAATTAAGTTTAGGGTTGGACTGAGGAATGAGAATAAGGAGTAAAGTCTGTGACACCAAGAGTGTGAGTAGGGTATGGTATTTCTGATGAGAGATGATGGGAGAAACAAAGGCTGGAGACAGGGCAAAGGGAACAGGAGCTGATGATAACATGTGAAGTATTTTCCTTCAGTGCATTCTGGTGCCAATGTTGTCTGTGTGGTACTCACCTAAACGGAACTGGAGGTAGTCTGAATCGCAAGTCTGATGAGTCTCCAGGTGCAGGTCTTCTATGAGCACCACAATAGAGGAATTAACGTGCCGAGTGTTCCGGATCAGCCACTCACAGTTGAGGTTGTTGCTGTAGTTGGACACCAGGTACCCAGGGGAAGTGAAGTTTCCACCCGCTGGGTTGTTCAGGACTCCACCACACTCTAACAACACAATCTTAATATTAGAACCTATGGAGGGTTTATTGCAGAGCTGTTGTATTGGACTGCATAATGTGCACTTGTGTATTTGGGAGATCTGCAGATTTAATGAACCCAGACATTGATTTTCCCATAATGTGGGAGCAAATGGCTTCAAAGATATCGTGGATTTGCTAAATCTGCAAATCTGCTAAATTTGAAACCATTTTTTATTCAAACTATAAAACATGAAAAGTACAAATATTAAGTCTCTGACACAATAGAGCATTTCTTTTTCATAATTGTTCTCAACAAGCTGATGTTTTGTCAGCGGCATTTGTCAATATTCTGCACACTCTTAGCATATGTATTAGGTCATGATGTAGATAGTGGTTAAGATAGCATCTAACCTGCAGGCTCCTCAGAGGAGTAAGAAGCCATGAAGCCACCATTAGCCTCGGATGCGTCTGTACGGAACACAACAGTCATGGTATTGCCAGAAGAGCGCACCTGGGTGCCTGCTGGTACTGTACCACAGAATCGCTGCAGTTGAGGTGCATTGTCTGTCAACCCATTCATTACCTAGAAGATACAGAGGCCATCATGGAAAGGAAGGAAAAGTTTTGGGCTTAACTGAAAGATAGGGGTGAAAATCATTTCATTTTGCTCCTAATAAAAACATAAGAATAAAAACAATTTATCAAACCCATTTGACTGAGCCCAAGATATCTCTTTGACAGATTACGAGTAAATTCAATTAGTGAAATACAGCAACAAAGATAAGTCTGTTTTCTGTCTGACATATATCTTCAGTACTTCCTGTCAGCAGACACTTACACCCCTCTTACAGACCGGCCCAACTGGTTGAAACAGATGGCCGCCCACATTGAGTCTGGTCCTGTAGTTGCCAAAGTCCTTGGCTGTTGTGGGAACTGTTGGATTTCTCTGCAATTGTTTTAAGACTTGACCTTACTATATTAAGTGCCTTGAGATAATGAATATTTTGATTTGGCATTATACAAATAACATTTTTTGGAATAGAATAGTCACTACTTTCCTGGACAGTATTGAGCCCATGGGCACACCATGTGTCAGGAAAGACTCTAATGACACAGTGCCAAAACGCACTCCAATATGCCCAAAACTCCTCCTTTGATTGTGCCAATAGTAGCCAGGCATCGTGATACTTTGCTTAGCAGATGCATTTGTGTCTCAGACACTTCTGTGCACCATACAAACAACCTTGGGCCGAGACAAGGGCCAAAGGGAAGAATGTGGTTCTCATAATAAACCCCCTGGAAAACAAATCTCAGTTACTTTCTTTCTGGGGAGTAAATTGGAATGTGGAAGTCTTTCAGAGTCTTTCAGATCAATGAAATCAATAATTTTGTCATACTAGACACAATATGCATGTAAGCATCCTTAATTCGTATGTCCTGAGAAATTCACTCAGAGCACATAATTCCATGATGGGACAGATCCCATCCTCCTCCCTGTTTGGGGACAAGAAAATACTTGGAATAAACGGTAAATGATCTGCATTTATATAGTGCTCTTGTGGTCTTGCTGTGCTTTCCAGTACAGGTTATTGCCATTCACCCATTCACACACACATCCATACAATGCACCTATGGGCAGCACTTTTTCTATGAGGGGCTCAGTATCTTGCTCCAGCCACAGCGCTCTCAGTGGTGAGAACAGTCATTTAAGCTCTGAAGCGAGATTTGGTCCAGATTTTGATTGATGTGGTGTCATCCACACACTCATTATAGCAGGTGTCACAACCTAGTGTGGAAAGGAGGCTTGCTTTCCACACTGCGACATCAAACGTAACATTGTGAAATATATGTAATGTCTTTTATGCCTTAAAGTACAAATCACACAATAGAAATCATCTTTCTTTATGTCTAACCATAATTGTAGTTTGAAGTTGGAGCTCACAGTACCGCTGAACCCTCGACCACCACCCAAATGCATTTGAGATGAATGGAACTGATTTGTGACATGAAAAGCTTCATAAAACTTTCAATCCTGTTGTGACAAACTGCATATTGTTTCATTTAAATATGACGTGAGGAGACATAAGGAAACACTGACAGAAAGGAACTCACATCAACATAGTCAAATACACAGGAAGAACCAGACTCTTCTAGCCGTAGGTCGTTGATCGTGAGTGTGACCCGACGGCCTGGTGGTACTATCAGCTCCCAGTGACACACCCGGTTGTGTGGGTACAGGTTGGGGTAATTGGGAGAGGAGATAGTTCCAGAGGGAGCATTCAGCTCGCCTCCACAGGCTGCAAGAGGATGGAGAGAAAAAGAAAAACAAAGAGTTCCGTTCAACATAAAAAAATCAAATTTTTTACTGGGAAGTAATGCCAAAACAGCATATTGGCTTAGCAAATAGTAACTGAGAGTATAGAGGAAATAAAGTAAAACAAACACTATAATAACAATAATATGAATAATAAAATGACATCAACAACAAGTGTATATAGTCTGTGTGGTTCTATTTATTTTTGTTTATTCTTCTCAGTTTCTCCAAAGATGTCTTGCTTTGCTTTAAATGTATATCTATTATCTATATCTGTTTATCTGTTTCTATATTATGAGTTTCTGGATTCCACTGCCATGACAATCAAATCTGTGAATTAAATGAAAGACCTTATTTCTCTAGTCCCTGTGTGTATGCCTGCATTTGGGTCCTGCTTGCCAAAATGAAATGGTGACAAATACTTGCATGCAAACTCTTTGTACAGAAATGTAAATGAAATGTAATGTAGCAGTTTGTGATCATGCAACAAGTACGTCTTTACTAATCTTTGAAAAAAAAATCATACCTTCAACGCTGGCTTCAAATAACAGACTAAAGCCAGCTGCGTTCCCACTGGTGTCACTGACAAACCTGACGTAGGCAAAACTGTCAGATGTGTCCACAGAGGCTGGAAGGTCACTGCCACAGTGTCTGCCCAATAGGCGCCCTACATACATAGAACAGCACAGCGAATGTATGTAATAGTGGGTCTTGATTTGCATCTCAGGTGTCACAAGCTATGCCAGGCTATGTGTGGTATGCATTTTCAAATTAACCACGACCAGCAGTTCTATTACTGTATGCACTGTATCTGTAGAAAAAGTCACTGGTAAAGCGCTCAGTAAGAGTAGTGCGATATAAATGCAGTCCATTTTATGTGTACATTCAAGGAATCATACAGATTCTAAATAAGCACTTTATTTTTGATCAAACATATTCAATTTTTGCAGATGCATTTTGAGATATTTGTGAAGTAAATGTAAAACCCAAGCTGTATTAATATTACATTTTTTATGTCATATAGAATTCTACCCTCTAGTACACCATTATAGAATTATCAAGTACAGTCTGGTATTCAAAAATACACAAATATTAGATGAGATAAAGTGAGTAAATGAACCAATCCTTTATTTCTCACCTGAGGCATTGTACTCTCTGATCTCGACATAGTCAGCAGAGCATCCTTGACTGGTCTGCAAGCTGAAGTTCCCATAGCTAAGGGTGAGGTAGTGCCCTGTGGGTCCCTCCATATACCACTCACAGTTGGAGCTGTCAGGATAATTGGACCCTTGGAAGCCAGGGCTGTAGACCATACCCCTCTGACCTATGTAGGTACCCCCGCATGTTGCTGTGGGGGATTAGAGATACCCAAATGGTAAGTATGTAAAGTTGACAGTGCTGTAAATGCACAATACATTATCTGCTTTAGGTTACTGTTGGTGAACCTGCTAATTGCAGATAAGAGTATTAAATGAGGGTTGCTCATGTTTCCATTCAATCTCATGTTGACAGTGCAAAATAATGTGTACCATCATTGCAAGATGAAAGACTTGATGTAGCCATCATAAGCAAGATCAAGACACAATCTGTAACTGCAGCTGAATACCCCTCACCTCACCCTCCCCTTCTAAACATTAAAGAAAACCTGTTGTAGTTGATTAAAAACTCAAAAGGTGTTTAGTTTGACCAGTTTGAACTTCTGGCAAAAACATGGCAGCCTTCATAGAGAGGTCTTGCTCCCAATATGAATACAATGTATTTAAGTGTAAAGGGCCCATTTTGGAGTAAAGAAATCATCAAATCTTACCTGAAGACCCCTGAAGAATTTAGTGATGAATTTACAGACATCTGTGTCTGTGTATACTTGCAGAGAATATGTCTTGCTTGTTAGGTCAATTATTGAGTCAAAATGAGAACAGTGTGAAATAACAGTGATGCCCTTACCTATGGAGTACTTTGCCTTGAAGCCTTTATGTGTGACGCTGGTGTCAGTTCGAAACCTAAGTAGCATGGAGGAACCTGTTGAATGCTTGGTAGATGGTCGGGTATTGCCACACAGTCGGGAAATTAAGTCAGCATTGGTGGTTGAGCCATCACGCACCTCCAAGTAGTCGTACATACATCTGAGAAACACATGAAGGAACACTTGAAAAACATGTCTTGTTTGCTGATTATGGAATATTACCCCACTAACCATAGATGCCAGGTAGTCATATATTTTAACTGCAGTTTTATAAGTATATTATAAGTATATAGGTTGAGCTTATATCAAAGATATAAGTGGTTTTGCGGTTTAATAGTCTGTCAATAAATTGTGTTGGGGAAGTCAACCCAGTGTGGGTTAAATTAGTGTGTAGTCGTGTTAAAATCCAGCCCCAACTCCTTAAGGTCCCCACACTTGATGCATGTTGTTGCTGAGGTTTGCTGTGCTGCAACCAAGGTGAAGAACTGGTAGCACCCCTGAGCACTCCTCTGTTGGTTTGCTTCTAATTGTAATTTAAGGAGTTTGGTGAATGATATTTTACATTATTGTAATAAAATTATATTTTTGTTCTCCTACCTGGTTAAATTGTTTTGTCTATTAACCCATCTATTATTTCTCCCCAGCAGTTCCAGCCCCTGCTATTCTTTGTTATAACTGAGAAAACACATCTCTGCCTCTTATCAGTACCAGTCTGTGCATTTTATCTGTTTCCAGAGAAGGTCCTTAAGACAGTAGATCCTGTGGTGCAACTCCCCAGGTGACATAGATGATCACACCTCATTCATCTGTTTGTTGCCCCCACAAGAAAATCATGAGATGAAACCCTCTGCCAAAAAACAGTTAATCTAAGCAGGCATAATTTTTCAAATTGCAAAAGTAGAAAAGGTAGCAGCTTTACTGGGTCGTGGTCTCAATGTAGAATTCATCCTCAAAGTCGATTTGGACAGCTTCTCCATTGGGAACAGTGATGACCCAGATACAGTCAATGTTTTGGGGGTAGTTTTGAGGATAGTTGGGTGAACTTATGTACCCTGGAGGGTCATTGTCATTCAGCTCAACGAAGCCTCCACATGCTGCAAAAAGGGAGATAGAGCAGGTTTGTATGTTTCCTTAAACATAAATTCAACACGCCAGTAAAATTAATGAATCAAATAATTCCTGAAGTGGTACCGGAAAAAAATTGTTTATGCAACACTATGCCACTTTCTGCTTTTAAAATTATTTGGATGGTAGCATGATTTATAATAGGGAAAATTATGCTACTTTCAAATACACTCCTTACCCCACACATATCTTCTTGCACTATGTAACTTTGGTTAGACCAAAATCATGTGGAGAATGTAGTCATCTGCATTATCATTGCCAATAGTCTCACTTTCTACTAACAAATACTGAGTTTTCAAACAAAAATGGGGCTAGCAATTTTAGGGGCTTGAAAACTTCGGAGTAGTATGAACACAAAGTGAAAACAGTATTTTATAGAACAATGATTGAAGTGAGGTGGCCGTACCCTGACTGTGGGCCTCAAAGATCAGCTCAAAGCCACTGGCCTCATTATTGCCATCTGACACAAAGTGAATGGAGAGTTGGTTGTCAGTTGTCTGGAGAAGGGATGGGGGACTTGTACCACAGAGACGTTGACCCAGTAATGGAGAAGTGCCATCTGGACCATTCCTTAGCTGTGGAGACAGCAGCAAGTGAATAATAACCATAAATAAACAATTGAATAGCTGATCATGAACAGTGGATCAAAGACCTCAGACAAATTAAAAAGCTTAACAGAAAAGAAAGTTGCATGTACACCAAATACATGGGCAGAGTTGTTTGATAAGTAGAAAGAACAATTTGTTCATGAGACCAGTCCGTTGGTCTGGTTTTGGCTAATCTATTTTCAAAATCAACAATTTATCAAGAGCATATGTATATGACAAGGTATAAAACTGGACAACACATCATCACTTCCTCCCACTATCCAGAAATATAGCCAAAATATCTTGGGTACAAATAGTAAATGGGAATGATCAATTTATTTGTATAATTTTTTATACAAAATGTGGTATTGTGTAAACAAATTTTAAAATACTGAAAATTAATACATATTTGTTATCTATGATTGGGACTAATGTTGTTTGATAAAACTAATTTATTGAAATGGAAAAATAATATTAATATATATAGTTTTATAGCAGTTTTAGGAAGTGGACTAACCCTTAGGGTTAAACGTTCATGGGATCAGCATGTGGACTTCTTGTAACATACATATTTTATACATCTTTGCTCTTAATATGTTGTTTACCTCAAGGTAGTCTCCTGAGCTGCACCCAGTTCCATAGCCTTGAATCTGGAAGGGGCTCTGGAAGGTGACAGAAACCCTGAAGCCAGGTGTCACCATCACATGCCAGGTACAGTCCAGACCAGGCATGTAGTTCTGGGGGTGGTGCGGACTGCTCACCACACCCCTGTCTACATGCAAAAGACCACCACAACCTGAAGACAGAAAAGTATAAACATAATTATTATTAATAAGGTAATTATTACAGCTGTGACAGTAGTAGATTGTGACAGGAAATGTGTGGTAAAAGAAATGTTACAGTCCAGTATTGAGTGTCAAGTTGTGTTTGCCATCACTCCCTATTGACTACAATGTAATTATGTTTTTACTGCATGTCCATGGCAAGTGCACTGCTTTTTGCTACACCATTCTAACTGGACAATTAAGAAAAATGGGACTATTCTTCTCAGTGGTAAGATTAAGTGACATTTTGTGTGTGAAAGGTTCCTGAGCTAATCAAAGACCTAGGCTGTTATAAAAAGCTGCATTACTTTCGCTCTTTTCCTCTGTGCATCCACCTACATTTTCTGTTCATTTGCACTCTTCAACCTCGACCACACATGTCTCACACATTTAATCCTTACAGGGAAATTGATGAGCCACATATTAGCATGGACTGTGTCAAAGTCACTGCTTTACACTGCAGAGAGCACTCCCTACTTTTAACTGGTGGTGGCTACTGGCATATCTGGCATATGTTTTTGTTGTACAATACTAATAGAATCTTGTGTATGTTTATTAATTTGCTTCTGGTGCTTGACCTCTGGAGTAGGAGGCATTAAAGCCTCGGCCACTGACGCTGCTGTCTGAGGAAAAGTGAATGAACATGGAATCTCCTGTGGAGTGGAGAGGACCTGGCGGGTCCCGACCACACACACTAGCCAGCACGGGGGACATGCTGGTTGCACCTGGGAACAAAAGCATGCACAAATCAGACCAGAGTAGCATGGTGCTGTCAATAAATCTATTTCAGCAACTCCATTCGGGATTTGCTAAGGATCATGTCTACAGAAAAGGCTTTCATAAATTACCATCTCTAATAACAAGGCTGTCAAAGAAGCAAGTGGGGTAGTCCTCCATATCCAAAGATAAGATGTTAAACTCTACAATCGAGTCTGGAGAGCGAATCAACCAGGTACACTCCTGGTTAAGTGGGTATTCTTCAGGCCAGCCAGGAGAATAGAAGAAGCCAGGATTCTCCCCTGCCATTAGCATTCCACCACATGAACCTGACAAACAGAAACACACACACAAATGGTTTACTAAGAGGGAACACATGCAACAATGACTTATTAAACCTTGAGTTTGGACTGAAAAGATACATGTTTTTACAATAACTACATTTATTGTAATTTTCACTTAATAAGTGTTAGCTTCTTTCAAACATCAACACTTTACTTCACTCAATTAGCAGAGTAAACTTCAAATACTATTGCATAGTCAAATAAATAGTAGGAGTTAACAAACAAATTCACTGGTATATGCTGCTGTCCACACATTTATACATAACAAATTATACATCCATTATCCGTTATGTTATATTATCTTAAACGTGTTCCTCTCTTTAACTTTTGGAAAATAATTCCCTTATAAATGAATCACTCTGATAAAGAAAAATCAGCTAAAAATCTAACTTTCTATCCAAGATGTTATCATTTTCAGTATGTGTAACTGATGAAATACATCAGGATTAGCTGAAATACTTGCAGAAAAGAAAGAATGCATTATTTGAAATGTAGTTTGCTTGTTTGTCTGCAAAAAAAGCTTTTAAAGTAGCGTTTCAGACTAAGCAATGTGATGGATACAAAAAATATTCAAGTATTTAGAACTTGACGATGTTCCTGCTGACCCACTGACCAAGGCTCAGTCAGTATGAGATGTTAATTTCAGCAGCTGTCAGGTCTTATAGAAGCCCTGAGGCTGCGGGGTGTTTTCTTAAATCACATAGATTTTAGAGGGCGTAACACACTTTAAATTAATAAAAACTAAGAACCAATGGATACAATTACAGGTTTCCCATAAGAAAATATGCATTCTCCCAGACTATTTTTGCTGATTGACTGCTTTCTTTTGGTTTTAACATAATGTTTTGAGAAAATTAAAAACAAACTTATGTTACACAACTACTCAATCAACTACTTCAAATGATGCGGATGTGAATGAACACAAATGTCTGGGTAGGCTGGATGATATGCATATGGATGATAACTTTAACTCTAAAGCATTCACAGCAAGAACTCTATATTCCTTAAATGCACTTTTATTTCTACCAAATCAGATATTTTAACATGGTATTATAAAGCAGACAGTTGGTTATTCTTATTGGGGCCTCATATTAAGTGTGATAACAGGAATGTTTATGGTAAACAAGGCAAATCAGTATACTTTTGAAGGCTGTCCACACAGATGCAGACAATCACAGAAATTTGCATGAATTCTAAAGGGTGCAATATGACGCTCAAAACTAATTAGTTTAGTTGTAGCAATACTTTTTGAATGCAGACTAACACAAGCAGAAAAATGACATGCACACACAGAAAGTGTTTTTGCATCTTAAATAGTTACTTCATAATAACTTGTGTTTGCAAGTAAACATGACCTGAAGTGTATTTTGAGACTCCGAGTCTTTGTTACTCTTTTATGAGCAGGCTGTGTGCTTCCATAATGCAGATGACTTAAATCCAACTGTTTCTGGATGCATTTTGGAGCAACCTGGCTGCTGCTATTCTAATACTGTGCTTACCCATGCATGTTCATTTTGTAAGAAATTTCATGTCACTAGAGGTGAAAGTTGAGGCCACATGTGTAGTATATACGTTGCTTTTCAATGTGGCCGTATTTCTGTATTTCCATGGGAAAAGTGATTTTGAAACCTGTGTTAGGCTACAAGTGTTGTGTTGTTGACATTACAAGGTTAAAAATCATTAATTGTCATGTTGTTGTGTTTTACCTGGTAAGATAGTGGGTGGTGGTCCAGAGTCCTGGACTGCACTCCATTCAACAAGAAAGCCTCGTCCGCCAATCACTGAATCTGATTTGAACTGCAGGGTGACAGTGCTGCCAGAACTCCTTAGGGCAGGGGGCAGATCCAGACCACAGAATGTCCCGATGGGATAGTAATGAACACTGGAGCCATCAAAGATCTGGGAACAACCGAGGATTAATGGTTGAATGGATAAAGTATCAAATCTATGTACAGCTCTTTGAGCTGTCATCAACATTTGGCTTTCATCACGGCTCTGTTCTCTCTCTGATATATTATGTAAACTAATGTACACTGATGAAAAAAATGTTTACAGGACACAGTTTAAGTGATCCTGTTGCACAATGTCCTACAATTAACAGATGAAGAATATGATATATATATTAGTATAAGTGACACTGCCATAAAGTATATGTAGTGTATATTAATATACAGTATAGTGAAGGCTGACCACTTTTCTAGATTTCCATGTACATTTCATTAAATGTTTCAGCTTGTTTACTCAAAATGTTCAGAATCTACCACAACGTCACTGGTGCTCAATAGAAAAGTCTGTCCTGTTGCAAACAGTTGCTATAAAATTTAGATAACATTAAGTGAGACAACACCTGCAATGCACAATGAGACATGATACAATTACTATCCCTGAGACACAGTGGCACAAATAACATTGTAAATTCAATACGTTAAATCAAGGTTACAATGCGATATCATGCAGAATCTTACTTTGATGTGATCATAGTAGCATTCATACAGGTCCTCAATGTCCATGTCCAAGAAGCGGATTTGGATGTAGCTGTCTCCCTCTACAGTTATGGTCCAGTGGTAGTCTGCATTATTTGGGTATGTTCTGGGATACAGTGGGGATGCTATCTGGCCAAACTCTCCCATCACTTCATTACCATACACTAAGAAACAGTGAGGAAGTCAAGAGTTAAATTTCTTATTCCCTCTCTAATTTATTATTAACTACCAAGTTATCTATTTAGTGATCAGACTTAATTACTGAATAAACAGACATCTTACAACAAATCTTGCTGATACAGTTACATCAGTAAGACGAGTAATAACAATGAGAAAAGAATAGAGGGTGAATTAAGAAGATGGAATGGAACATTTCAATGGTAAATAGTCTGTATTTATAAAGCATTTTTTTAGTCTTGATAAATACAATTTTGCCATTCATGGTGTTAACATTGACACTCACAGTGTGAGAAGGTGGCTCTAAATCCTGCTCCACTAATTGACGCATCTGAGACAAACTTAACCCACAGGATGTGACCAATCACAGAGGTGTAGTTGGAGGGGAGCGAGTTCCCGCAGAAGCGACCAACCAAAGGCCCAGTGGAGTTGCCCTCTCTTATTTCTAGGTAGTCATTATCACATTCAGAGTCTCCCTGCAGGTGAAAGATACTGAACACAAAGAAAGATTGTTACTGGTATCCAGTGGTGAAGTATCTTTTAAAAACAAAACATCAGTCAGATCAGATTTATTACTGGCAAAGTCCTATAAAAAAGTAATGTAAAGACATTTAACTGATGACTGTGCAGCAGTCATCTCATCATCCTCTGCCAACAATTACTATGCAACTCAGTTTGTTCTTACTGTCTCTGCTGAGGTTTATGAATCAATCAGCAATCAAAACATTAAAATTAACTTTTATATAACATTAAGAATATGCCATCAAAAAATAAGGTATATAATAAGTATCTGACCAAAGCTGGATTTTTAAACTCAACACAGCTATTGGTCAGAAACTTGGAATTTGGAATTCTGGATTTTTAAAGTGACATTGGAAGATGCTGAACATTAATCTGGCTGATACTGTCCAGCAAACTGTTTATGTCAAAACAATATACTGTATCTTTGCTGAATGAATAGTGACCAGTATTATCAACTAGGCGAATGCATCACACAAGATCTACATATTATACACATACTTCCCAGTGTCATAACCCTGATGACAAAAAAACATTTCTCTAACCTTTACTCCTACCTGACCCAGAAATCATTTAGACAGTATAACTGATGGTTTCTGAAAAAAACTAATTGTGCAAAACCAAGCACAAAATACTCAATCAGCAGAAATTTCGCCAATCAATATTGGCGATTTCCTGCTTTATCCGTTTGAGATATTTTTAAACTGAATATCCATTATTTTAGTGTTTAACTGGCTAACAAAAAGAGTATTATGAGGATGTCACCTTTGTTTAAGGAAAATTGTGAAGAGTATATTTCCATTTTATATCATTTTACTTTATCACTTTACAGAAAAGGCAGTGAAGAGCCTTGTTAAGGCCTTCGACTGCTGCCTGAAGGACACTGAATCCATCGCCGACCTGGAAGGATGGTAAAGAACTATGAACAGGTCTGGACTCCCTGGAAAGTTCAAGGCCTGGGTCTACACCAGAGGAAACTTGCATCATAAAATCATAAAAATACTGTCTGCAGATTCCAAAATCTCTCACTGAACAAGGTAGCACTAATATAGCCCAGAAGTAAAAACAACTAGAAATAAGAGGACTCTGTTTGCCACTCTCAAAGTGCAGGTGTGTCTTGAGTGTAGAATCAGAACTAAATAAACAGACAGCATCAGCTCTCTGTGAGCACCAGACTAAAACCTCTGTATTGAGAAGATGTCGGAGGTGACTATCAGAGTTACCCAGACATAGGTCTAGGAGGGCACCATCTGACAGATTAAGTTTGACAGTGGTATGTGATAATTTAGTAATACCGAAAGTACAGCATTTCAGTCATGATGACACCTCAGCATGTTCCATTTGGTGGATAACTTTGTGGGATTCTGTCTAAAGCTTGAGCTCCTACTAAAGTAACCTTCAGTTTAGAATATTTAATCAGAGATATGTGCCTGAGGTCAAGAATCAACCTCCACACTCAAACTAACATAAATGAGAGCTGAAGACGGTTTCCTGGTGAGCTTTTGATGGTCCACACACACTCCACATTAGGCGGATAAGCATCTGGATAGTTGGGACTGTTAAATGCACCACTCTCCATCACCAGATCTCCTCCACAACCTGAGCAGAAGAATTAAGAAGAGTGTTTTTGTCCTGGAGATCCTGTCAATATCAGTGTATATGCATGAGAACAGAATGATTTTTTAATTTTCAGTCATCAGTTCTAAGCTTTATCATCTATAACTAAGCAGGGTATCCCGGTATCTCTTACTGGACGTGGAAGCTGAGTAGGTGGCTCTGAAACCTTTTCTGGAGACGGAGTGGTCAGAGATGAAATTGACCACCATGGAGTTACTGAAGGATGTCACCGGGTGAGGTAATTCAAGGCCACAATAGCGCCCTGACAAAAATTTATATTTTCATGTAAATGAACAAGCTGTTGTATTCAACTACATATTGCACACACATACACACACACAAAGTAAAACTACCGATAGATGGCGCCTGGTAGTTGTCTCCATCCAGGATCTCCACAGCATCATGGGAGCAGTTGGAGTAGATCATTTCTAACTCAAAGTCAGTGAATGACAGGGTCACATGGTTGACTGGCCACAGAAAGAAAACACAACAACTTTTTTATACATCATTTATACAACAGCAGGGGTTTTTTTTGTTGAGCTTGATAAAAGCAGCTCACATGGTTCCTGTGCTCTGATGATCCAGCTACAGTTCTGATTGGCTGGGTACGGTGCTGGGTACTGTGGTGATGCAATGGCCCCACCCTCATTGTTTGTAATTATTGTTGAACCACAGGCTGTTGAAAACAAAATAATATGGTCAGCTTCCTTCAAACCTCAGCCACCGGACAACAGTTCACCTACAGTGGGTTTTTGTGTTTTATAGTGCAACAGACTTACAGAGGGAGAATTAATGTAGGTCTGAATGAGACAGAAACTCTTCTGTTTTCCTAATAACTCGTTTTTCATTAATCAAGTTTATGTTGGTGAGTATATTGTTATGTAAACTGATTAATTTCTCAGTACAATGCTGAGTAAATGCAATAACAAAATATCAAGAGCACAGCCATTGGTGAATTTTCAAAAGTCAAATTGAGATTCAGATTTGGTTTCTCTCTCCTTTAAAATTCATTGTAGAAATATTTTTTCTTAGTTACAATACATACACAGTAGGTTATTCAGTTTTGTTAACTTAAGTTGATCTCTGTAAATTTGTGCAGTGCAAATAAGGTGAACTTGTATTTCTTTTATATATATTGTAATCAAGTAGCTGTGTTTGAGATCAGATGTGTGCTTTGTGTACACTAAAGTTAACAGTACTGTAGGCAAGCAACTGTGATGTTTTGAAATTCTTACAATCTGAATAGTGGACTGCTGAATTAAAAGATGAAATGATGGGTGATATTTCACCCATGTTCAAATGAACGATACTGAATGTAAAGAAGACTCACCCTCGGAGAAGTGAGCACTAAACCCACGGTGGCTGCGACTGGAGTCAGACCGAAAGCGAACAGTGATGATATTCTGGGTGGAGGTAATGGAAGGAGGAAGACTGGTGCCACACACACGGGCAAGGAGAGGAGAATATATGGTTGGACCATCATGGACCTACAGAGGGACAGACATATGACTCTGGAAAAACTGGCTTAAAAGTCACTGCATTTACACTCCACACTGCAAATATTTGGACAGCTACACATTTCCACTCTTCAGGATCTGTGCTTCAGCACTTGTTTAGCCCTCCCCTGTATTCACCAGAGTCAATTACGGCCCTCCTAAACTATTCTTTATGTGCTGATCTGTCAGTTTTATTGGCTCAGTTCTACTCTATCCTTCCCTTGCTTAGTGTCTTCAAAATCTACATTGACTCAGCTGATTTCAAAATTGAAACAGAAATCCTGAAACTAGGGCAGCATACAGCTCACCTGGTAGTCATCCCCCATTTTTTCTGTCCAAGACTGAGACGTTTCATACTTGACACACATACTATCTTTTTCTTCAAAGTAAATGTCATGAAGCACAAAGAACAAAAAAAATTATTTTACAAATACTTGGGTGGGTGCACCCTGGACTATATATTGTGCTTTTCAACTATGATGGACAGATCACTTTGTACTTTGGTTCTTATTCACCCATTCAAATGGGATCTGCAGGCTCAAATAGATAAACAACAAATTGGGTTACCCTACTCTCTTGATGGATCAGCTGTTCCTAAATCAATCACTCACATCCACATAGTCCCAGGAGCAGCTGCTATGATGTTCAATGTCCAGGTCGGAGAAATTGAAGAGAATACGATGGTGGGATTCTACACTTATGACCCAGGAACAGTCCACATTATTTGGATAACTGCTGGGATACAACGGAGAATGGATTTCCCCTGATGGAGCAGTGACTGGGCCCCCACAACCTGTAGGAAAAATGACAGTTTATTAAAGGTTATGGAGAGTGTGATCAGTGCGATCCCAGGCACGTTGCATCACAATACATTTAATGTCTCTCTGTGCGCACAAACATTAAGCATAAACAAACTTTACAAAGTAAAACAACACAGGGATCTTGCGGTAACTTGCGGTAAGTAACTCTGTGATGGTAATAAATCATCTTTTAAAATGTTGAACTAAGTTCAAAGTTCCAAAAATGAACTAGTTCACATTAATTTGATAAAAACATTTTATTGGGATGGTTATGATACAGATGACAAAGTTACAATCATGTATTTAGTCATTAATCGATGGTGTTAGATCATGAATCCGGATCTCTCCGGGCAAGCCAGTGTTAAATGGTTTGTTTTAAATAGCGTTTTTCTAGTTCTTATGAATACCCAAAGTGCTTTACAATACAGTTTGCCATTCACACATTCACACTCATACAGTGCATCTATTAGCAGCACATTTATTACTATGAGGGGCAATTCGGGGTTCAGAATATTGCCCAAGGACACTTCGGCATACAGATTGGGAAGACTGGGATTGAACTGCTGACCTTCTGATTGGAGGACGACCGCTCCACCCTTCAGCCACTCAGTGTGGAAACAAACACTGAGTAGACTTCATGTACTGATCAGGTCCTAATAATTTGTGATGAGTGTTTATTAGTTAAAGTGAGTACAGGTCAGCAGGAGTGTGGAGGGAGGACACAGGAAACTCCAGCATGGTACAAACCAACCTTCTGATCATTGCGCAGCTGTGGGTCCTGGGAATAACTCCTGTATTTTCACTTTTTCTTGCCACTGTTCTTCAACAAAGTAATTTACCCACTGGTTCATGTTAACGGGCTCTACTCCTTTCATCTTACTGTTTGTGTCACCCTGTGTGAGTGAGTGGGGGTGGGGCGAGGCCCCGGGGCCTGTGTGTGTGTGTATTAACTCCGCCTTGCTCCCAGCCTAAGGTATCTGGGAGCCCACATACACATTTTCACTCGCTCCTGGTATTTCACATGATGGGCTACCGATACGATTATGATTTTTTTTAAATGGTGTTGTAAAATGTACAGCATTCACTGTCGCGGAAGTGAACACCACTCACATTCACCATTTGTAAACTGATTCGGAGTGGACGGAGCAAGCCCCTATTCTATTTTTTCCATATCCCTGTTCCAAACATCTATTTCATATATGGTCCCCAGGTAGGGAACCTAACCTAACCACTGTGGCTGGTCTTGTTTAACCTTAACCCTAACCCCCACTGAGATGCCCATATGTACATTCCAACAGTTTATAGTCAAGATTGTCTATCTTCTGATTGTACTTTTTCCCTTTTAACACCACTCATGTGATAAGGGACAATATTTACAGTCTTAAGTAGGTCTAAAAACACATTCAAATGTGGGCATTTGAGTACTATATGAATACAAATTTGATCAAATGTGAACATGACATTTAATGTTGGTTTACATTGCTTTTAAAGGATTTTTACCTTTTCTAACTTTTTGGGGTTTTTAACATCCTAATTTGACACTTTTTAGTCTGGATGCCACCTCAAGGAAACTTATGAACATGTCACTTATAAAAATTGTTACCACTCTGCCATCCCAATAGTACAGCTCCTACTATATTGTGTAGTACTGTGTGGCACAGACAAACAATAATGTCCACCTACCTCCTGGGACTTCAGCCCAGCTTGCATTAAAACCTCGACCGCTGACATAGGCATCAGACTGGAAGCGCACTGTGAGCAGGTTACCAGTGCTAGAGACTTGCATTGGGCTAGATGTGGTGCTGCAGAGTTTGGCTAGCTGAGGGGCTGACAGGTCTGGGCCTCCATACACCTGAGAGAATGCCACAGATAAAGGTCAAAGGGCTGCAATAGTGTTTAAAAAGCAATCTATGACATATAATGTGTTGCTGTGTTTGTTACTAACAACCTAATGACTTGTGTCCATACTTGTCCTGCTGGATCTTAGTGTTACATTTGACACCATAGATCATAAGATTCTGTAACAGAGACTTGAACAACATGTAGGGATTAAAGGAATGGCACTAAGCTGGTTTAAGTTGTGTGAGATAGATTCCAGTTTGTTAATTTTAACAATGCCTCCTCCATGCACACACAAGTAAGTCATGGAGCTCCAAAAGGTATTGTCCTTAGACTGATACTTTTCACTTTATATATGCTTTAGGCAATATCATCAGAAAGCACCACATACACTTCCATTGTTACGCAGACGACACCCGGTTGTCCAGTGAAGCCTGATGATTCGAATCACTTAGCTAAACTTCAGGAATGTCTTACAGTACATTAAAGCCTGGATGACCCAGAACTTGTGCGGACAGGAACTAGAAGAGGAGATAATATTACTCCTGTCTTAGCTTCTCTTCATTGGCTCCCTGTAAAATTCAGAATATAATTCAAGATCCTGCTCCTCACGTATAAAGTCCGTAGCAAACAAGCCTCTTCATATATCAAAGAGCTCGTAAGACCTCATTATCCCAATAGATCACTTCACCAAAAAACACAGGCTCTCTCGTGGTTCCAAGAATCTGTAAGATTAGAACAGGAGGTAGAGCATTCAGCTACCAGGCTCCTCTCCTGTGGAACCAGCTCCCACTCTGGGTTCTGGAGGTAGACACCATCTCAGCATTTAAAGTTAAACTAAAAACGTTCCTTTTTGATAAAGCCTATAGTTAGTTCTGGATCAGGTGAGTCCTGAACCATCACTTAGTTATGCTGCTATAGATCTAGACTGCTGGGGGAACTCCCATCATCCACTGAGTACTTCTCCCCTTCTCTCTGTCTCTTTATGTAAAGTGCCTTGAGATAACGTATATTATGATTTGGTGCAGTACAAATAAAATAGAAATTGAATTGAATTATACTCAAGGCTACATTTACGTTCTCTTCCATGTTTTAAAGGGGGGGTGAGGTGAGGGGTATTCAGCTGCAACACAAAACTTTTACCACTAGATGTCACTAAATTCTACACACTGAACCTTTAAGATAATTACAATTGTGAGATGACATGAATTCACCATAGAAAAGTTGAACAGTTTAGCAGTTTTTATGAACTATATATTGCACACTTAAAACATAGCTAAAAAGAGTGATACAGGTCCCCGTCTTACCTCCAGCACATCGTAGCTGCAGTCTTGGTGGAACTCCACATCAAACTCATAGATGGTGAGGGTGATGCTGCTGCCAGGTGATGTGGTGATATACCAGATACACTCTCTGTTTTCTGGATACCGGTTTGGGTAGTCTGGGCTGGTAAAGGAGCCCCTGGGACCAGAGAGCTCTCCACCACAACCTGAAGGTCAGAGGGCACAAAAGAGCAATGGTCAAGTGGGCAAAAACATCACTTAAAGTGTCCATATTTTTAATACAGTGAAGATCAAGGCTCAACAACTACTGTTATACAGGAACAAGTAACAAAGGTCATATAACCACTTGACCTTAAATTCTAACAATACAATGGGTGAAGACTACATCAAACTGAAAGATTTATTTAAACTCTTCCGTGTCAGCAAAGACACATTTTCTGATGACATGACATGACTTTTACCGTACTCTTTTTCCTTGTCTTTGTTTTTTCACTTTAATTGATGAAGACCCACCATGTAAACCTCTCTGAAATTCTACAAAACCCTTTTTGTTTGGTTATCTGTA